>NC_092382.1:108937837-109013619 GCF_030028105.1 Mobula birostris | reverse complement strand
AGGAAGTCGAAGAGGCGCTGTGGAGGGAGCGAGTTTCGAGGGGAGCTGTTCACCTCACTCGCAGGGAGGGGGCCGACTCACCTCGCTGGGGTCTGGGGGCTTGTCCTGGGGCCCCCGGCTTCCCGCAGGCAGGGCGTCTGAGGCCCCGGCGACGAGCAGGGAGCTGTGTGCGAGAGTCCGACTCGCCATACAGGAACCAGCCGGGGCAATGCAAATCTCCAGGACAATAGAGGCCCTGTGCGAGGGAAACAAATCCTCCCCCCTCTCCGACATTTCCCTCCTTCCCACCTCCCGCCCTGCCTCTCCACTTCCTCCCTTCCTCTCCCCTCCGATTCCTCCCTCCCTCCGTCGCCTGCATTCCCTGTCCCTCGTCTCTCCCCTGCATTCCCTCTCCCTCATCCCTCCCTGCATTCCCTCTCCCTCATCCCTCCCCTGCATTCCCTCTCCCTCATCCCTCCCCTACAGACCCTGTCACTCATCCCTCCCCTACAGACCCTGTCCCTCATCCCTCCCCTGCATTCCTTCTCCCTCATCCCTCCCTTACAGACCCTGTCCCTCATCCCTCCCCTACAGACCCTGTCCCTCATCCCTCCCCTACAGACTCCCTCATCCCTCCACTGCATTCCCTCTCCCTCATCCCTCCCCTGCATTCCCTCTCCCTCATCCCTCCCCTGCATTCCCTCTCCCTCATCCCTCCCCTACAGACACTGTCCCTCATCCCTCCCCTGCATTCCCTCTCCCTCATCCCTCCCCTGCATTCCCTCTCCCTCATCCCTCCCTGCATTCCCTCTCCCTCATCCCTCCCTACAGACCCTGTCCTTCATCCCTCCCCTGAATTCCCTCTCCCTCATCCCTCCCCTACAGACCTTGTCCCTAATCCCTCCCCTGCATTCCCTGTCCCTCATCTCTCCCCTGTATTCCCTCTCCCTCATCCCTCCCCTACAGACCCTGTACCTCATCCCTCCCCTTCATTCCCTCTCCCTCATCCCTCCCCTGCATTCCCTCTCCCTCATCCCTCCCTGCATTCCCTCTCCCTCATCCCTCCCCTACAGACCCTGTCCCTCATCCCTCCCCTGCATTCCCTCTCCCTCATCCCTCCCCTACAGACCCTCTCCCTCAACCCTCCCCTACAGACCCTCTCCCTCATCCCTCCACTGCATTCCCTGTCCCTCATCCTTCCCCTGCATTCCCTGTCCCTCATCCCTCCCCTACAGACCCTCTCCCTCAACCCACCCCTACAGACTCCCTCATCCCTCCACTACAGACCCTCTCCCTCATCCCTCCCCTACAGACTCCCTCATCCCTCCCCTGCATTCCCTCTCCCTCATCCCTCCCCTGCATTCCCTGTCCCTCATCCCTCCCCTAAAGACCCTCTCCCTCATCCCTCCCCTACAGACTCCGTCATCCCTCCACTGCATTCCCTCTCCCTCATCCCTCCCCTGCATTCCCTCTCCCTCATCCCTCATCCCTCCCCTACAGACCCTCTCCCTCAACCCTCCCCTACAGACCCTCTCCCTCATCCCTCCCCTGCATTCCCTCTCCCTCATCCCTCCCCTGCATTCCCTCTCCCTCATCCCTCCCCTGCATTCCCTCTCCCTCATCCCTCCCTGCATTCCCTCTCCCTCATCCCTCCCCTACAGACTCCCTCATCCCTCCCTGCATTCCCTGTCCCTCATCCCTCCCCTGCATTCCCTCTCCCTCATCCCTCCCCTACAGACCCTGTCCCTCATCCCTCCCCTGCATTCCCTCTCCCTCATCCCTCCCCTGCATTCCCTCTCCCTCATCCCTCCCCTGCATTCCCTGTCCCTCATCCCTCCCCTACAGACATCTCCCTCAACCCTCCCCTACAGACTCCCTCATCCCTCCCCTACAGACCCTCTCCCTCATCCCTCCCCTGCATTCCCTCTCCCTCATCCCTCCCCTGCATTCCCTCTCCCTCATCCCTCCCCTACAGACCCTGTCCCTCATCCCTCCCCTGCATTCCCTCTCCCTCATCCCTCCCTGCATTCCCTCTCCCTCATCCTCTCCTGCATTCCCTCTCCCTCATCCCTCCCCTACAGACTCCCTTATCCCTCCCCTACAGACCCTCTCCCTTATCCCTCCCCTACAGACCCTCTCCCTCAACCCTCCCCTGCATTCCCTCTCCCTCATCCCTCCCCGATAGACCCTCTCCCTCATCCCTCCCCTACATTCCCTCTCCCTCATCCCTCCCCTACAGACCCTCTCCCTTATCCCTCCCCTACAGACCCTCTCCCGCATCCCTCCCCTACAGACCCTCTCCCTCATCCCTCCCCTACATTCCCTCTCCCTCATCCCTCCCCTCTCTGCATCCCTCTGTACCGCTCACTCTCTCTCCCACCTCCCCTCTCGTTCCATCTCTCCCTGCCCCCTCTTTTCACCCTCTCTCCCCCCACGGCCACCCTCCCGCCCGCTATTCCCCTCCCTCCCTAGTCTCCTCATCTCCATCTCACCTCTCTAACCGTTCCCCCCCGCCGACCCACTCTGTCGCCGTCACCCGCTCCCCTCTCCCCCTCATTCCCCGCCCTCCCCCGGCCACCCTTATCTCTCTCGACCACCCTCCCGCACACACTCAATCTCCACCCACCCTGCACCCCCCCGCACTTCCTGACGCTGCTCTCGGTTCCTCTCTGCAGCAGACCTTCACCTGCTGTTTGCTGCAGTTGGTCAGACACCCCCCCCCCCCACTGCCAAACTTGTCAACGCCGGCTTCCTCTGACAACGGTCGCTTCCCCTTTCTAGGCTCAGAGACGCAGAGAATCCGCGACAGGATGGACGACAGCGAGACTTACATGAACGTGAAGATTGCAAAGACGGACTCGCGGTCTCCGTCCTGGGGTGAGAGGGGCGGAGGGAGGGAACTTTGCTCTGCATTTGTCCGTGGGAGTGTGTGATGGGACGGTGCGGAGGGAGATTCACTCTGTGTCTGACCCCGGGAGTTTGTGATGGGACGGTGTGGAGGGAGATTCACTCTGTGTCTGACCCCGGGAGTGTGTGATGGGACGGTGCGGAGGGACATTCACTCTGTGTCTGACCCCGGGAGTGTGTGTGTATCTCGGCCTGAAACGTCGACTGCACCTCTTCCTAGAGATGCTGCCCAGCCTGCTGCGTTCACCAGCAACTTTGATGTGTGCAGCCTCTCCTCTTGTAGGCTTATCTACATATTGTGTCAGGAAACTTTCCTGAACACACCTAACAAACTCCACCCCACCTAAACCCCTCACGCTAGGGAAATGCCAATCGATAGCTGGGAAGTTAAAATCTCCCACTTCAACAACCCTCTTATTATTACTCCTTTCCAGAATCTGTCTCTCTATCTGCTCCCTGAGGTTCCTGTTACCATTGGATGGTCTATAAAAAACACCCAGTAAAGTTATTGACCCCTTCCTGTTTCTAACTTGCACCCACAGAGACTCAGTAGACAATCCCTCCATGTCTTCCTCCTTTTCTGCAGTCATGACACTATCTCTGATCAACAGTGCCAGTCCCCAGCTCTTTTACCTCCCTCCCTGTCCTTTCTGAAACATCTAAAGCTTGGCACTTGACGTAATTATTCCTGCCCCTGAGCCATCCAAGTCTCTGTAAATGGCCACAACATCATAGATTCAAGTGCTGATCCAGGCTCTAAACTCACCCGCTTTGTTCCTGATACTCCTTGTATTAAAATAGACAGATCTCAAACCATCGGTCTGAGCACATCCCTTCTCTATCACCTGCCTATCCTCCTTCTCACACTGTCTACAAGCTTTATCCTGTTTGTGAGCCAACCTCCCTTTCCGCCTTCAGTTCAGTTCGGTTCCCACCACCCCAGCAGCCATTCTGGTTTAAGTTCTCCAGAGGATGCTGCCTGGATTACGGGGTGCAAAGGGGATTCACCAGGATTCTGCCTGGATTAGAGACGGTGCAGAGATTTACCAGGATGCTGTCTGGATTAGAGAGGGTGCAGAGGAGATTCACCAGGACGCTGCCTGGATTAGAAAGGGTGCAGGGGAGATTCACCAGGACGCTGCCTGGATTAGAGAGGGTGCAGAGGAGATTCACCAGGACGCTGTCTGGATTAGAGAGGGTGCCGAGGAGATTCATCAGGATGCTGCCTGGATTAGAGAGGGTGCAGAGGAGATTCACCAGGACGCTGCCTGGATTAGAGAGGGTGCAGAGGAGATTCACCAGGATGCTGCCTGGATTAGAGAGGGTGCAGGGGAGATTCACCAGGACGCTGCCTGGATTAGAGAGGGTGCAGAGGAGATTCACCAGGACGCTGTCTGGATTAGAGAGGGTGCAGGGGAGATTCACCAGGACGCTGCCTGGATTAGAGAGGGTGCAGGGGAGATTCACCAGGACGCTGCCTGGATTAGAGAGGGTGCAGAGGAGATTCATCAGGATGCTGCCTGGATTAGAGACGGTGCAGAGATTTACCAGGATGCTGTCTGGATTAGAGAGGGTGCAGAGGAGATTCACCAGGATGCTGCCTGGATTAGAGAGGGTGCAGGGGAGATTCACCAGGACGCTGCCTGGATTAGAGAGGATGCAGAGGAGATTCACCAGGACGCTGTCTGGATTAGAGAGGGTGCAGGGGAGATTCACCAGGACGCTGCCTGGATTAGAGAGGGTGCAGGGGAGATTCACCAGGACGCTGCCTGGATTAGAGAGGGTGCAGAGGAGATTCACCAGGATGCTGCCTGGATTAGAGAGGGTGCAGAGGAGATTCATCAGGATGCTGCCTGGATTAGAGAGGGTGCAGAGGAGATTCACCAGGACGCTGCCTGGATTAGAGAGGGTGCAGAGGAGATTCACCAGGATGCTGCCTGGATTAGAGAGGGTGCAGGGGAGATTCACCAGGACGCTGCCTGGATTAGAGAGGGTGCAGAGGAGATTCACCAGGACGCTGTCTGGATTAGAGAGGGTGCAGGGGAGATTCACCAGGACGCTGCCTGGATTAGAGAGGGTGCAGGGGAGATTCACCAGGACGCTGCCTGGATTAGAGAGGGTGCAGAGGAGATTCACCAGGACGCTGCCTGGATTAGAGAGGGTGCAGAGGAGATTCACCAGGATGCTGTCTGGATTACAGAATATGTTTTATGAGGAGAAATTGAGTGAGCTCGGGCTTTTCTCTTTGGAGCGAAGGAGGATGAGAGGTGACTTGATAGAGGTGTACAAGATGATAAGTGACGTAGATCGAGTGGACAGTTGAGACTTTTTCTGGAGGGAGAGTGGAAATGGCTAACACGAGGGGCATAATTTCTTGGTGATTGGACGTAAGTATAGGGGGGATATCAGAGGTGGTTTACTTTACACAGAGAGTGGTGGGTGTGTGGAACGCCCTGTCAGGAGGCAGGTACATCAGGGATTTTTAAGAGACTCTCAGATAGACACCTGGATGACAGGAAAATGGAGAGAGGGTTAGATTGAGATTAGAGTAGGTTAATATTTTGGCACCACATCGAGGGTCGAAGGACCTGTACGGTATTGTAATGTTTGAACATAGAACCTGTGTTAAAAACCTCCCTTTGACATCGCCCCCCCGACCTATACTTTCTTCCGATCACCAAGAAATTACGCCCCCTCCTTATTAGTCATTTTCGCCCTCCATCGGGAAAATGTCTCTGGCTGTCCAGCCTTAAAAATACTCCCCCTTGTATTAGACATTCCCACCCCCATCCCAGCCTATTGAGCTGGAAGGGGTACAGAGAGAGATTTTGGAGGGTGCTGCCGGCTCTCGAGGGCGAGAGTTACAGTAAGGGGGATAGGTAGCGTAGGACTTTGATCCTTGGAGGGTAGACGACCGAGAGATGACTTTGCAGGTGCATAGTAAATTATGAGCGCCACAGTGAAGCTGGACAGGGATCTTCCAAAGGGAGCACAGTTTTCAGGAGAGAAGGGGCAAGGTCTAAAAAGGGACTCGAGGGAGATGGTTTTCACACAGAGGATGGAGAGAATACGGAATAGACCGAGCTGCTGGAGGAAGAATCCTGTGCAGGTAGATTAACAGCATTCAAAAGGCCTTTCCATGGAAGGGGGTTTAAAGATTAAAGATGACCTTTGTCACAAGTACGTCAACCGGAGAGTGAGATGTGTCGCTGGCGTCAGTGAGGATTGTGCAGACAAGGCATAGCATGGCTACGAGTTGTGGCAAAGATCATCTTTAATCTTTGAACCTCTCCCTATCGAAAGGCTTTTGGACTGTGGGAGGAAACTGGAGTGCACGCGGGAGGTTGTGTGGCCGGGGGGAGGGGTGGGGAGCACACAAACTCCTTACTGACAGCAGGGGGAATGAAACCTCGATCGGTGATTGCTGGCCACGGGAAATGTTGGCATGGACCAGCTGGGCCATCTTGTATGACCAAGTCCCTTTGCTTCCTTTCACAGAGAAGATCCCACAGCGACTTGAAAAGGACTTTTCTCCACAAGCGTTAAGAACAATGTTTCAGTAACTTGTAATCACTCAAAATAAATAAATTTCTTAATCCATCGGTGTCATGGTGTATCTCCAGACCCAAGCACGGGATCACACAGAGCCCCGGAAGGGTTAAACAAAAAGAGGAATTTTATTACCCAGAGAGACAAATAAGTTCTTGGATAACAAGGTCTAAGGCATTTAACAAGGTTCCACATGGTAGGCTTATTCAGAAAGTCAGAAGGCATGGGATCCAGGGAAGTTTGGCCAGGTGGATTCAGAATTGTCTTGCCTGCCGAAGGCAGAGGGTGGTGGTGGAGGGAGTACATTTAGACTGGAGGAATGTGACTAGTGGTGTCCCACAAGGATCTGGTCTGGGACCTCTACTTTTCGTGATTTTTATTAACGACCTGGATGTGGGGGTAAAAGGATGTGTTGGCAAGTTTGCAGACGACACAAAGGTTGGTGCTGTTGTAGATAGTGTAGGGGATTGTCGAAGATTGCAGAGAGGCATCGACAGGATGCAGAAGTGGGCTGAGAAGTGGCAGATGGAGTTCAACCCGGAGAAGTGTGAGGTGATACACTTTGGAAGGACAAACTCCAAGGCAGACTGCAAAGTAAATGGCAAGATACTTGGTAGTGTGGAGGAGCAGAGGGATCTCGGGGTACATGTCCACAGATCCCTGAAAGTTGCCTCACAGGTGGATAGGGTAGTTAAGAAAGCTTATGGGGTGTTAGCTTTCATAAGTCGAGGGATAGAGTTTAAGAGTCGCGATGTAATGATGCAGCTCTATAAAACTCTGGTTAGGCCACACTTGGAGTACTGTGTCCAGTTCTGGTCACCTCACTATAGGAAGGATGTGGAAGCATTGGAAAGGGTACAGAGGAGATTTACCAGGATGCTGCCTGGTTTAGAGAGTATGCGTTATGATCAGAGATTAAGGGAGCTAGGCCTTTACTCTTTGGAGAGAAGGAGGATGAGAGGAGACATGATAGAGGTGTACAAGATAATAAGAGGAATAGATAGAGTGGACAGCCAGCGCCTCTTCCCCAGGGCACCACTGCTCAATACAAGAGGACATGGCTTTAAGGTAAGGGGTGGGAAGTTGAAGGGGGATATTAGAGGAAGGTTTTTTACTCAGAGAGTGGTTGGTGCGTGGAATGCACTGCCTGAGTCAGTGGTGGAGGCAGATACACTAGTGAAGTTTAAGAGACTACTAGACAGGTATATGGAGGAATTTAAGATGGGGGGTCATATGGGAGGCAGGATTTGAGGGTCGGCACAACAATGTGGTCCAAAGGGCCTGTACTGTGCTCTACTATTCTATGTTCTATGACTCGACATTACTGACGTTACTACTGCTGAGGTCTATCTAAGTCTCTCTGCAGTCTCTCTGTTTCCTTAACACCACCCGCTCCTCCACCTATCTTTGCATCATTGGCAAATTTAGCCACAAATCCATTAATACCATTGTCCAAACAATTGACATACGTTGTGAAAAGCAGCGGTCCCAATACCGACCCCCTGTGGAACTCCGCTGGTAACCGGCAGCCAGCCAGAACAGGATCGCTTGATTCCCACTCTCTGTTTTCTGCCGACCAGCCATGCTCCACCCACTCTAGTAACTTCCCTGTAATTCCATGGGTTCTTATCTTGCTAAGCAGCCTCGTGTGCGGCACCTTGTTAAAAGCCTTCTGAAAATCCAAGTACACCACATCTACTACATCTCCTTTGTCTACCCTGCTTGTAATTTCCTCAAAGAATTGCAGTCGGTTTGTCAGGCAGGATTTTCCTTTCTGGAAATCATGCTGGCTTTGACCTATCTTGTCCTGTGCCTCCAGGTACGCCATAATCTCATCCCTAACAATCGATTCCAACAACTTCCCAAACGCTGATGTCAGACTAACAGATCTATAGTTTCCTTTCTGCTGACTCCCACCCTTCTTAAATAGCAGAGTAACATTTGCAACTTTCCACTCATCCAGTACAATGCCAGAATCTATTGATTCTTGAAATATCATTGTTAATGCCTCCGCAATCTCTCCAGCTACTTCCTTCAGAACCCGAGGGTGCATTCCATCAGGACCAGGAGATTTATCCACCCTCAGACCATTAAGCTTCCTGAGCACCTTTTCAGTCGTAATTTTCACTGCACAAACTTCACTTCCCTGACGCTCTTGAATGTCCGGTATACTGCAGATGTCTTCCACTGTGAAGACTGATGAAAAATATGCATTCAGTTCCTCTACACGAGGAATTCTGCAGACGCTGGAAATTCAAGCAACACACATCAAAGTTGCTGGTGAACGCAGCAGGCCAGGCAGCATCTCTAGGAAGAGGTACAGACGAGTTTTCGGGCCGAGACCCTTCGTCAGGACGAACTGAAGGAAGAGTTAGTAAGAGATTTGAAAGTGGGATGGGGAGGAGGAGATCCGAAATGACAGGAGAAGACAGGAGGGGGAGGGATGGAGCCAAGAGCTGGACAGGTGATAGGCAAAAGGGATATGAGAGGATCATGGGACAGGAGGCCCAGGGAGAAGGAAAAGGGGGAGGGGGAGACCCAGACGATGGGCAAGGGGTATAGTCAGAGGGACAGAGGGAGAAAAAAGAGAGAGAGAGGTAGAATGTGTGTATATAAATAAATAACGGATGGGGTACGAGGGGGAGGTGGGGCCTTAGCGGAAGTTAGAGAAGTCGATGTTCATGCCAGCAGGTTGGAGGCTACCCAGACGGAATATAAGGTGTTGTTCCTCCAACCCGAGTGTGGCTTCATCTTTACAGTAGAGACCTCCTCTACTTGTAATTTACTTATTTTCTTTTATTGTAGTTTTCTAGTAATGTACTTATTTCTTTTATCATTATAGTAATTTTTAAAAATACTTTGCACAATACTGCTGTCACAAAACAACAAATTTCATATTGGACAGGACAATGGTGATGAATCTAATTTTAATTCTAGAGTTTGCAGTGCACAATTACACAAAGACTGACAGAGTGAGACACACAGAGACACAGAGACAGAGACACAGAGACACTCATAGAGACACAAGAGAGATAGAGATACTCAGAAAGACAGGGAGACAATCAGAGTGACACAAAGACACTCAGAGAAAGACACACACAGCAAACGACACATAGACAGCAAGATGGGGAGACACATTAGGGCTAGAGAGACACAAAGACAGAGAGACATGGAGACACTCAGAGAGACACAGAGACACAGCAAAAGACGGAGAGAGACACACACACACAGTGGGAGACAGAGTGGGACGTACAGGTGGGAAGATGTAGTCTCTCTCTACTTCAGAGTCAGCAATTCCTCTCTCACATTAACAATTTCCCTTCAAGCACACAGCGTATGGGTTCCAACATATTAACACACACACACAGTCTCTCTCTCTCTCTCAGAAACATACACACCACCCCTCCTTGCTCTCCCACATCCCTACGCAATGTCAAATACTGCTTCCATTAGGTGCTTTGCTGTGTTGGAATCAGTTGGTTTTGAGTTCAACTAATAAAGTTTGCATTAGGACGAAAATTGAAGTTACCAACATTTTTAAGGCTTATATTTTCACAACCTGTGGTGTGTGCCTCCACCTGCTGGTAGCAAAGTGGTATAGCAGACACTACGGTTATATGACACGCACGCTGTTTTAATTCTCCTTTTGCCTGTCCCAGGGATGTGGCCTTACCTCAGAGTCAGAGTGTCAGTCTGCACAAGTCACTATCTTGTCTTTGTCTGAGGTTTCACATCATCTGCACCCGTTCCTTTGCTTAAACTTTAAAATGCACGACCGCAAGGCACCTCATTCTTGAACTCCCAAGAGAGCCCAGGGATCAAATGAAGTTCAGGAAGGGCGCGAGAGGTTTATCTCGGCCGGATTGGTGTCGGTGAAGGAGGGGTTAAACCCGGTTCCAGTACGGATCTGGAGAGACACTGGAGTTTGTCAGTCATTGATCTTAAAGAGTGTGTTAGACTTTAGTTCAGAGACCCAGACTAGGGAGGTCAGGGTGATAAAAGGCATTGGGAAAGGGACTGAAGCAGTACCTTTGCACCAGATACACCTAAAAAGCAACTTGGTCTCCGGACCGGTCACGACAGGGGTGAGGCCCGAATTACCAATGGAAGACGTGGAGGTCTTACCCGGTAATGGCCTCGCCGGCGGAGAGGTTTACCCAGCAGTAAGATTGACAAGCCAGCCTGCCAGGACAGAAGACCCGCCCATGGACTCACAGGTTCATCCCGTTTGCGCCGTGAATGGGCGCATGTCCAGAAAGGCTGCCGAAGTGAATACAGATTTAGCTGAGACGTTTCTACCAGCCTTGTACCAGGAGGGGTTAGAAAGTGAGAAGAAGGGGCGTAGTGAAACGGAAGTTGAGGTAGACTTATCATTAGCAAGGAAGGAGATTATACTGGCACAGGAGCGAGACGAGGAGCTGATGGTCTTGACGGAGACAGCTCTCTCCGAAGCAGAATTGAAAAGGGAGCCAGTGGGCTATTATGTGAAGGAGGGAGTGCTAATGAGGAAATGGAGACCAAGTACCGTGCCCGCAGATGAGGAATGGGGGGTGATAATGCCGAAAATTTATGGGGCTGAGATTCTTAACCTGGCCCACAAGATACCCCTCGGTGGACACTTTGGGTGAGGAAAACAGTCAAAGAGTTTGACTGGCCGCACGGGAGGAAGGATGCTATTGACTACTATAGACGTGAACTAACACAGTTACAGGCTATTGATATGTTAACAGCTTGCCACAGACCTAGTCGGTGTTGTCAGGAAAATTAATGAGGCTAGGGTGCCACCTGATAAGGGGAAAACCCATTTTGGAAAGATAAGCATGGTGCCGACCAGATGGGGAAGTCTATTGTTTTGGCCAGCTTTGCTGATAAGGTCTCTCCCTTAACCCCCAAACAGAGCGAGCCGCTGAAGAAGGTAATTAACCGGCACGTACACGTTTGTCCGGATGTCCCGGGGCGATGCCAAGAGACGGTACATGGTGTTGTGGTCACATCAGGTCAGCCTAGTAAGCAGCACCCCTATCGGATGATTAATTCAGTGACAAAAGGGCGAAAGAACGCAGAAGCGTGTATTGACGATTTAGTGGTCTGGAGTGACACGTGGAAGGAGCACATTGTGGCAGTAGAGAAACTGTTTAAACGGCTGTTTGAAGCCAGCCTGACAGTGAACCTCGCAAAAAGTGAATTCGACCACGCGAAGGTCACTTATCTGGGATTTGTGGTGGGACAGGGGCAGCTGGCTCCGATGCAGGTTAAGGTGCGGGCTATCTCCGAAGTCCCCACCCCGACAGACAAGAGAGTCCTGAGAAGGTTCTTGGGGATGGTGGGGTACTATCGGAAGTTTTGCAAAAACTTTGTGGATATTACCCTCCCTCTTACTAAGCTCTTGCCAAAGAATGCTAAGTTTGTGTGGGACGACCTGTGTTATATTCGTCCGGGACGGAAACCACTGAGAATTTACACTGATCACAACCCATTAGTGTTTTTGGCCACTACGAAGGATAAAAACGAAAGGTTGCTAAATTGGAGCCTGGTCTTAGAGGATATTAAAATAACACATATAAAAGGCACGTAAAATGTGATTGCTGACTGTCTGTCAAGGTGTTGACAACTTAAAGTTCTCTGTATTAGCCGAATAGCTGATGACCCTGTATATTAGTATGCACCCCGGTAAAAATTCTTTGAAGGATAGGGGTGTGACGAAAAACCAAGTTGTCAGAAGATTGATGCTAAAGAGAGAGAGATAAGTGAGACAATGAAGAAACATTCAAAATGCTAATAAGAGAGAGGAGAGAGATTAACGAGAAAGAAACACATTTCAGAATATTGACAGACCGGTTGCTTTGATTCTGAACTGTTTGAAGTTTGATGGACAGGCGATACCCCAGCAGGGGGATAAAAAGGAACAGGTTTGCTAAGGCACGACAGACCCCACGAGATCACGAGATAACGAGACCCTGGAAGAGCGGTGTGCCCCCACAAATGGTGGGAGTTGGAGGTCTGGTTCGAGGGAACCGACCATAGACTGACAGGGTGACAAGGGACGATCGGCGGGAAACTGGTGTGTGTGTCCGCCCTTGCCTGGGTGCCGGGTTCACCGCAGATTTGCATATCTCTCTCTCTCTCCCCAACCGCACAACAGCGATTACTGCGAACTGTACTGAGCTGAACTGAACTCTGCGTCACTTGAGACTGATCATTTTACCCCTGGACTGCGATAGAGATTGGTTGATTCCTATTACCCTAGTTCTGTGCACATGTGTGTTTTATCATTGCTAACCTGTTGCATTTATATCCTTACGATTAGAGTACCGTGTTACTTATTTCTTTAATAAAACTTTATCAATTTCCGGTAATCCAGACTCCAACTAGTGGTCCATTTCTGCTGGTTTGGCAACCCAGTTACGGGGTACGTAACAAGTGATACTGCATCTTGTTCCGATTCTTTTTCAGTTTGGCACCACATCCCGGACCTGACCCAGCACACTTTGGTGCTCTGTCTACGCCGTCAGCAGCAGAAACACAGGCAGTCAGGGTTCCTGAAGCCTGACTTTCATCCATTCAATTCAATCCTCAACAGTTTCGGCAGAAGACCCACCGTGGAAGCAGATGGCTCACTCCCGCTACAAGGGGCATTGATATGTAAGCAATACATTTCAATTACTGTCAATCTCAGAAAGTGAATAAGTAAAGAGATGACTGAGAAGGGAGATAACAGTCTCGGATTAAATGGATTTGGGGTGGTGGGGGCAGCAGATATAGCATTGCCGGACAACGATTGGGAGGGCACGGTAGTTTAGCAGTTAGTGAAACGCTATTTCATGACCAGCGTCACACGTTCAATTCCCGCCGACTTCTGTAAGTTTCCCCAACGACCATCTGGATTTCTCCCTTAATAGCAAAGACCTGTGGGGTTAATAAGTTAATTGGTCACGGGGATGTAATTTGACGGCGCGGGCCGGTTGGATCTTTTGCCGTGTTGTATCTCTCAATACAGATAATTTATAGAATTACTGATATTCATTTAAAGAATTTTTGGAAACATCGTAATTAAGCCCCCACTGAATTCAGTCTTCCCACTTTTCCCACCTCCCCCATATCCCACAAACTCACCGACCTCACCCACCCTTGACAAGTGCCTTTCAAAAGCAAAAATGCTCGGATACAGGAAATCCGAAAATAAGCATCGGGTTCGGCCACATCTCTGGAGAAATGGCCATTCATTACCAGCGTCACTGACTCCCAACGTTCCCGCGCTCCAAGACACCACCCTCGCTTAAACACGCACCGCATTCCCCAGTGACATGTCGACAGTTTAACTGAAGAAAGAATTGGACAATGAGATCGACAGAAGTTTATAGGTATTTATGAAGTATTTTATTTGTTTACTTATGCAACAACAAAGCAATGGCCTGGATCCATCCAAACAGACGCTGGGGTTTGGGAGCTCCGGCTGAAAGCGGGACACCAGCACGGGGCAGCTCACAACTCGACGTCGCTCTTCAGCAAGGGCTTGACTGAGGACAGCTTGTCATTCCAGTTGAAAGCGCAATAGTTGGGCCATTCGTTACCCTCGAAAGTGATGAGTCGCTGACCGCATAGGTTGGCGTGCTGGAACAGAATCCACACGCCTGCCTTCACCTTATGGGAAGAGACGAGGTTTTCGAAGCCGGCTGTAGTCAGATCATTCGTCGTTTCCCTAATGCTGCGGCTTTTGCCCTTATAGTTGACGTGCTCGTACAGAACGATCTCCGGGTTCTTCAAATCCTCCTTCACCAGCCGCAAAGAGAGAATTTTCTGATCCAGCTCGCCCAGATATGCGTGGTCTCCGGGACCGAGCACCTTGAACGCCCCCGTGAAGTTTTCGCCGGCGTACGCCACCCAGTGCTGGCCGATTACTCTGATCGAGCGGGCAGTATAACCGAAGTTCCGAACAGTAAGGTCGGGAACGTTGTCCACAAAGTCCTTGTCCTTCCCGGTAAAGTCAGGGTTTTCGTAGAGAGTGATTTTACTCATCTTGATACAGCGGTGAGTGCCGTCCACGAGTTTACAGAGGCGCAGCTGAAGCGAGAGTTGTTCCCCGGGTTAAATCTGCTCAGTGTTCGGTCAAACGACCAACAACAGCCATCAGCCAATCACGCTTTAGAGGAGCGGCCCCCTTTGGGAGCGGCCACGTCTCAGAGGCGAAGTTGTTGTTTCGAAGGGTTGTTGAAACTTGGGTGATATCCAATTCCTGTAGCTGGATTGTCAGGGCGGTGCGAGATCAAGGAATTCGGGCAGACTGCTGGAGGTGGGGCTGATCCTTAAGAAGATGCGGACTGCTCAGAACATCAGCGACCAGAGTTTTAACGAGATGCTGGGGTTCCACCGAAGATGCAGGCAGGCAGATTTGTCTGACCAAAGGGGAAAGGGTGAGGGAGACAGTCAATGCAGAGTTCTCCCGTGTCCGTTTCACTTAGCAACAACGCTTCCCCCTTGGGTACTGCTGAGGTTGGGTGGTAACCTGTGAGGGAAAAAGAACAACATATTGTGTTCAGTGAAATTGAGGTTATGACCAGCTCTGAGGTTAGCGGGGAAGGTGCAGGTCAGGAAGGGGCTGGGGGAGAAAAGACATTCTGTAGCCGCACGAGAGATGGCAAGTTGAAGTTTCCCACCCGGATTTCTTTTTATAGTAGAAAACATAAATATAAACCAGGTTAATTAATACTAAAGATGTAATGGTATAAAGATGGGGAAATAAAGCTATTCGAGATAGAATTGTGGCTGACCTGGGCGCTGGAAAGCAAAAGAAACGCAGCAAACTATGGGAAACTGAAGATATAAATTGTTAAAAGTGAAATTAGTCGGGAGTATCTCTACCCTACTTACTTGAGAACCTCCAGGTGAAACTCCTGGAGGAGAGACGATAATGATAAAAGAGCTGTTGAAGCTGCAGCTACAACTAGCAGCACTTGTAACGAGACAATATCGTCAGATACGAATGTCCAAGATCTGTACCGGGTAACCGGTAATTAGTTCTGTTTTGAGCTACTCAAACCAGAGCGGGAACAAAGTGTTCCATGTTTGATTAGATAGGGCATGAAGTGAAAAGATGAAGATCACGACGGAGAGGGAAATGGATCAGCCATGATGAAATAAATGACAGTGCAGAGCAACTTCTGCACTCAATACTTTGTTTCTTGAAGGCCAATGTGCCAAAAGCTTTCTTTATGTCCAGATGCCACTGTGCAGGAATCTTGGCGGTCGCTTTGTAAGTCTTGCCCTGGATTTCCCTTCACCTCACACTTGTCTGCATTAACTTTCATTTGCCATTGTTAGACCATTTTCCCAGCTGCTCCAGATCCTGCTGCAAGGTTCGATAGTCCTCCTCGTTGTCCACTGTGCCCCAGATCTTGCTACGGCTGCAAATTCATCTGGTTTAGCAATTTTTATTGACTTTTATTGACGGTGCCGATGCTTTGCAGTAGTTCAACTAAGCTAAAAATGTTTTGTTGATGGTTTTAATCTGTGCTCAGTGTCTGAGGCTTCTCCACTCAGTGTCCAACCATAATCAGCCAGGATTGATGGATGCCAGTTGCCCTGATACTGTTTCTCCGCGACCAAAGCTTTCAAAAGGCTTATCACTGACAGCACCGACATTTGCAGGGAAGAAGTCTAAATGGTGTTACATAGAAACATAGAAAATAGGTGCAGGAGTAGGTCATTCGGCCCTTCGAGCCTGCACCGCCATTCAGTATGATCATGGCTGATCATCCAACTCAGAACCCTGCACCAGCCTTCCCCCGATACCCCCTGATCCCTTTAGCCACAATGGCCATATCTAACTCCCTCTTAAATATAGCCAATGAACCGGCCTCAACTGTTTCCTCTGACAGAGAATTCCACAGATTCACCACTCTCTGTGTGAAGAAGTTTTTCCTAATCTCAGTCCTGAAAGGTTTCCCCTTTATCCTCAAACTGTGACCCCTCGTTCTGGACTTCCCCAACATCGGGAACAATCTTCCTGCATCTAGCCTGTCCAATCCCTTTAGGATTTTATGCGTTTCACTCAGATCCCCCCTCAATCTTCTAAATTCCAACGTGTACAAGCCCAGTTCATCCAGTCTTTCTTCATATGAAAGTCCTGCCATCCCAGGAATCAATCTGGTGAACCTTCTTTGTACTCCCTCTATGGCAAGGATGTCTTTCCTCAGATTAGGGGACCAAAACTGCACACAATACTCCAGGTGTGGTCTCACCAAGGCCTTGTACAACTGCAGTAGTACCTCCCTGCTCCTGTACTCGAATCCTCTTGCTCCCAATGCCAGCATACCATTCGCCTTTTTCACCGCCTGCTGTACCTGCATGCCCACTTTCAATGACTGGTGTACAATGACACCCAGGTCTCGTTGCACCTCCCCTTTTCCTAATCGGCCACCATTCAGATAATAATCTGTTTTCCTATTTTTGCCACCAAAGTGGATAACTTCACATTTATCCACATTAAATTGCATCTGCCATGGATTTGCCCACTCACCTAACCTATCCAAGTCACCCTGCATCCTCTTAGCATCCTCCTCACAGCTAACACTGCCGCCCAGCTTCGTGTCATCCGCAAACTTGGAGATGCTGCATTTAATTCCCTCATCCAAGTCATTAATATATATTGTAAACAACTGGGGTCCCAGCACTGAGCCTTGCGGTACCTCACTAGTCACTGCCTGTCATTCTGAAAAGGTCCAGTTTATTCCCACTCTTTGCTTCCTGTCTGCTAACCAATTCTCTATCCACATCAATACCTTACCCCCAATACCGTGTGCTTTAAGTTTGCACACTGATCTCTTGTGTGGGATCTTGTGAAAAGCCTTTTGAAAATCCAAATGTACCACATCCACTGGTTCTCCCCTATCCACTCTACTGGTTACATCCTCAAAAAATTCTATGAGATTCGTCAGACATGATTTTCCTTTCACAAATCCATGCTGACTTTGTCCGATGATTTCACCGCTTTCCAATTGTGCTGTTATCACATCTTTGATAACTGACTCCAGCAGTTTCCCCACCACCGACGTTAGGCTAACCGGTCTATAATTCCCCGGTTTCTCTCTCCGTCCTTTTTTAAAATATCACTCGGGATGTTTTTGAAGCTTGGCTGTCGTCATTGCTGCAATACACGTCTTTACTTCTAGACTTTGCCTGCAGTTTTCCTTCACATTAGCATCTTCTATTTGAGCACTACAGTACAAAACAGGCCATTTGGCCCATCTAGACCTTGCCAAGCTATTTTTCTGCCCAGTCGCACTGACCTGTACTGGACATTACCCCTTCCACACATGTGGTTATCCAAATCTCTTATCAATCTTGAAATTGAACTTCTGCTGGCAACTCATTCCACACACACTCACCATACTCTCAGTGAAGATGTTCCCTTAAACATTTCACCTTTCACACTTAGGGAGTTTCTGCTGCTGGCCACATATTGCTCGTCATCCAGTTTCCAATCTCCACGTGTCCATCGGACATCTCACATACGCGATAATTGTTCCCTTTCGGAGTAACCTCCACCTGCGTACTTGAAGCGTCTGATTTTATATTCATTTCTTACCATTTCAAATGTAGCATTCCAGTGTCATTGGCGGCTGTGCTGTGTGGGACTGGCTTCCACGACCTACGACCAATGACACAGGAATGCAATTTTTGAATTGGTCACTCTGAAGGAGAACAGCTATCACCAACGTGAGGTGCCTGACGGACACGTGGATATGTGAAACTTCACAACGAGGAACATTCGGCCAGCAGCAGAACTCCATTTTAACTGGTATCCTATTTTCTGTTCTTTGACTGTACATGGAATGTCAGGAAAACCTAGTTGATGTGTAATTCCCCGATCATTATTGCAAGGGGAGAATCTTATTCCACCTGCTTCCTCAGTACTTCCTGCCCATCCATCTGTCTTCCTATCATCTGGAAATTTGGTCACAAAGCCATCAGTTCCATGATCCAAATCATTGACATATAACATAAATGAACCGGTCCATAGAAACATAGAACACCACAGCACAGAAACAGGCCTTTTAGCCCTTCTTGTCTGTGCTGAGCCATTTTCCTGCCTAGTCCCACTGACCTGCACCTGGACCATATCCTCCTGATCAAAATCTGGGTCAGCAGTCTTATCACAGTTGGAAAGAAACTGTTCCCAAATCTGGCCGTGCGAGTCTTCCAGCTCCTGAGCCTTCTCCCGGAGGGAAGAGGGATGAAAAGTGAGTTGGCTGGGTGGGTCGTGTCCTTGATTATCCTGGCAGCACTGCTCCAACAGCGTGCGGTGTAAAGTGAGTCCACGGACGGAAGATTGGTTTGTGTGATGTGCTGGGCCGTGTTCACGATCTTCTGCGGCTTCTTCCGGTCTTGGACAGGACAACTTCCGTACCAGGCTGTGATGCACCCTAGGACAATGCTTTCTACGGTGCATCTATAAAAATTAGTGAGGGTTTTAACCAAATTTCTTTAGTTTTCTCAGGAAGTAAAGGCGCTGGTGGGCCTTCTTGGCAGTGGACTCTGCTTGGTTGGACCAAGTCAGGTCATTTGTGATATTGACCCCGAGGAACTTAGAGCTTTTGACCTGTTCCACTTGTGCACCACCGATGTAGATGGGGTCATGCGGTCCGCTACTCCTTCTGAGGTCAACAACCAATTCCTTCGTCTTGCTGACGTTGAGGGGTAGGTTATTGTCTTCACACCATGCCACCAGGTTCTTAATTTCCTCTCTGTACTGAAGCTCATCATTACCCGAGATGCGGCCTATAATTGTGTCATCAGCAAACTTATATATTGAGTTTCATGGAAACTTGGCTACACGATCATGGGTGGACAGTCAGTACAGCGGGGGGCTGAATACACAGCCTTGTGGGGCACCGGTGCTCAGAGTGATTGTAGAGGAGAGCTTGCCCCCTATTTGTACAGCCTGGGTCCTGTCTGTGAGGAAGTTGAAGATTCAGCTGCAGATCTGAGTGCTAAGGCCCAGGTTCCTGAGTTTAGGAATCAGTTTATTTGGAACTAAGGATTCATTCTCTGCATTCCCATTGTTATGTCATCAGCAACAATGAATATAGAATTGAGTCAGGTTTTATAAAGAAACATAAACATTTATTAAACTCTGCCCAACAATAGTGAAAAGTAAACAAACGACTAACTTAACTGGAAGTTTACTGCTATACGGCAATTTAACAAACAGTCAAACTCTGGAATAGTTCTTAAAGTAGTAAAATCGAACACAGTCTTAAAGTGGTAAATTGGAAAGTCCAAGTGATTTATACAGTCAGTAAGGAGAGACTTCTCTGAAAACTGATATCTTCGAAGACGTGACTTTACTGCTGATCCCAGCCGGGAGATGTGTCGTCCAAAGGACTCACGACGAAGGAAAAGCTGAACACTGCACAAACCTTCCTGACCTTGCAGAGGTTATCTCAGATGCAGACCACTATTCCTGAAAGAAAATTCAATAAGGTCGATCCTTTATAAAACTGCCGAACGACACCAACTTTACTCAATCCTTTGGATTTCCGTTCTTTGGTGAGGTCTTCACTCTCCAATACTAGACTGTAAAGGTAAAACAAAGGTGCAACAATAAAGAACTGGCAGCGATTGGCGAAACTGCCAGCACAATATTTTACACCTTATAATAGAAAGAAAAAAAACGCACTTTAAAACGAAACTGCGTCATGAGACGAATGCGCAGCAAAACTAACTAATGAACTAACGAACTAGCTGCGTGTCAACGGAGGTTTCCCCTTATATACCTGTTGGAACATGTCATCACATGACCTCCCACCGGCGGGGAAATACGTCATGTGACGTCACACTGGAGGGAAGATTACATCACCCCACCATCACAAGACAATTACTTCATTCCCACAAGATACTCAATTACATCACGGTCATAAGACAGTCACAAGATACCCACGAGGCATGTAACACAGGAAACAGTGAGGCCAGTTCATTGGCTATATTTAAGAGGGAGTTAGATATGGCCCTTGTGGCTAAAGGGATCAGGGGGTATGGAGGGAAGGCTGGGGCGGTGTTCTGAGTTGGATGATCAGCCATGATCATAATAAATGGCGGTGCAGGCTCGAAGGGCCGAATGGCCTACTCCTGCACCTATTTTCTATGTTTCTATGATATTATATTGTGCACCGGTTGTTGTCATTGAGAACTGGTTTTGGTGTTAGTCTTCCGCATCACCATTTTATTCAATCATTAGGCAGCTGATAGGTCAGGGGAAAGGTGGGTGGATGGGGGAAGTAAGAAGCTGCGAGGTGAGAGGTAGAAGAGATAAATATCTGAGGAAGGAGAGAAGCGTGGACCGTGGAAGAATGGGATTGAGGAGGGGTATCTGAGGAAGGCGATGGAGACGTGAGGATAAGACAGGTGAGAGGGGAGCCGGAATGGAGAATGGGAGAAGGGGGAGGGGGCAGAAATTCCCGGAAGCTGGGGAAATCTACGCTTCTGCCGTAAGATTAGCGGCCAGGCAGCCGGAAGATGAGGTGTAACTCCTCCAGGAGAGTAGTGTCATCGTGGCAATAAGGGAGTCCATAGACAGACATGTTGGAATGGGATTGGGGAGTGGAATTACAATGGGTAGCCAACAGGAGTTCCTATCCATAAGACCATAGACCTGGACTCCATCACATTCCACAGAGCATTACACAGATTCGCTACCCTCTGGTGAAAGGAATCTCCTTTTTAAAACGAATCCCCTCTATTTTGAGGCTGTGATCTCTAAATCTGGACACCTGCACCATCGGAAACATCATCCGACATCCACCTTATTTAACCTCTCAACATTCGGTAGGTTTCAATGTGACCCCCCTACGGTTTTCTAAATTGCAGTGAGTACAGTCCCAATACTGGCAAACGCTCCTCATATGTTAACCCTTTCATTGCCAGAATCACTTGGCATGGTGGATTGAGCAAAAGTTGTTCCACAATAAGTGTCCGGTCGGTGCACTGCACAACAGAATAGATACAGTCAGTGACCCCGACAAACTCACAGGCAAAGTGTCACCTCATCTGGATGGACTGTTTGGGAACTCGAATATTCGTATGTGAGTAGGCTAATGGGCAAGTCTGGCACTTGTTGAGACCCAACGTGGATTATAAGCAGAGAATGGATAAATTTGCGTCGTTTTCTCTGCAGCTGCGGAGGCTGAGGGAAGATTTAACTAATGTTTGTAAGATTACAGAGTCACGAATAGAATAGACAATTGATTTTGTTGTCCCAGGATTGAAATATCACAGACAGTTCCAGGTAAATTTATTATCAAATGAGAGGAGACATGATAGAGACATGATATTATCATTATGGGAGGGACATGATAGAGGTATACAAGATATTAAGAGGAATAGATAGAGTGGATAGCCAGCGCCTCTTCCCCAGGGCACCACTGCTCAGTATAAGAGGACTTGGCTTTAAGGTAAGGGGTGGGAAGTTGAAGGGGGATATTAGAGGAAGGTTTTTTACTCAGAGAGTGGTTGGTGCGTGGAATACACTGCCTGAGTCAGTGGTGGAGGCAGATACACTAGTTAAGAGACTACTAGACAGGTATATGGAGGAATTTAAGGTGGGGGGGTTATATGGGAGGCAGGGTTTGAGGGTCGGCACAACATTGTGGGCCGAAGGGCCTGTACTGTGCTGTACTATTCTATGTTCTATGTTAAAACACGTATACATTACCACATGCGGGACACTAGCGGGAAGGACAGCACAGCAGAAGTGGCTGGAGTTTATGCGAGAAGTGAGAAATGTGCAACACAGATATATTCCAAAAAAGAAAGAAATTTCGAATGAGGAAAGGATGCAACCGTGGCTGACAAGAGAGGTCAAAGGCAAAGTTAAGCAAAGGAGAGGGCATACAAGGAAACAAAAATTAGTAGGCAGGCAGAGGATTGGGAAGTTTAAAAAAGCTTACAAATGGAAACTAAGAAGGTCATTAAGAGGGAAAAGATGAACTATGAAAGGAAGCTAGCAAATAATATCAAAGAGGATACTGTGACGGGGTCCCGAATTACCCCTATATACTGTGCTCGATTACGCTATGAACTGTGCTTTTGGAAGAGAGAGAGAGAGAGTAATTTAACGCCGACATGTTATTTTGAAAGAGAGAGAGAGAGAGAGAGAGAGAGAGACGAAGACTAGCTGTTGGACTGTCACTTTAAGGCATGAGAAAGAACTGGCTAACTTTTGGATTTCTGCTGAGCTGGAGACAGAACCCAGCAGCTCGTAAGTTGCTATGGTGACTGAAGGCGGCGTTATTTGATGGACACTCGATGCTATGATTTTCCGGCAGCGTGTCGATACTTCCCAAGGACATTCACCTGCTCGTGATTTTCTTACACAGGGAGAGGAATGAGGAGTTATTTGAAGGACAGTTGATACTCAGTACAGTGAGATAAATAGGAGGTCAGATGATATAGACCTCAGACACATGTTTTGGACACTGAATGAGCTTCGTTGTGCCCGTGTAAAAAGTGGGTTTTTGGAGGATCGATCAGTGGCTCTTGCAGTGAGGAAAAGGGAGTGACTGGTGGGGAGTTGTCCATGTGTCCACCCTTGCCTGGGTGATAACTCCACCACAGAAAACTGGTTGAAGTTTTCTGTGTTCCCTTGTTGAGGTCACAGTCGGTGACTTTTAAAGGATTTCGGAGGACAACGAGAATATCGACAGCGTCAGCTCATCTGAAGACTCAAATCTCTCTCTCTCTCTCTCCATCACTACCCAACTCAACGCCACGAACGAACAGAACTGAACTTTACTCATCATCATAAGACTGTATCTTTTTACCCCTAGACTTGAAGAATCTTGGTTGTTCACATATATTTCCACACTTACTGATTTACTTACTTATATATAATCATTGATAACCTGTTTGATTTACCTACATCTATATTGCTGTATTGCATAGTTACTAATAAATATTATTAGTTAATAGCAATACTGGACTCCAAAGTGTTTTCTATTTCTGCTGGTTCTTTATTCCCGTCACGGGGTTCGTGACAATACGAATAGCTTTTTCAAATATATAGAGATTAAAAGGCAGCTGAGAGTAGATATAGGACCGATAGAAAATGATGCTGGTGAAATTGTAATGGGAGGTAAGGAGATGGCGGAGGAACTGAACGAGTATTTTGCATCAGTCTTCACTGAGGAAGACATCAGTAGTATACCGGACACTCAAGGGTGTCAGGGAAAGGAAATGTGCCCTCACCTTTATTGGATAGGAGAGCTATTCTGTTGTACTAGAAGGATCCGAATCCATCTATGTTTTTTTTGCTCTCTTCCATTATGTCTTGTTTAAGTTTGGAGAAAATAAGGAGTTGGACGTTTGATACATCTTTTAAATTTGAGCAAACTTGGCGACAATTTATTCAATGTTATCATATGATTTAATCTTTTTACTTTTCCAGTTAATTTTTTTTTCTCCACGAAGTTTTAGATTTGATCAGAAAGATTTCCCCCTTTTTTTAACTGCCTCCCCAAAATGGACTGCCCAGTCCCCCTTTTTTATATTTTAGGTTAGTTTAGTGAGGTTTTTTTTCACAGTGACAGGAAATCTTGAGTCTTTTTTTTCTATGAACTGTTAAGAGGAGAAGTGGTTCTCTTGTCACTTTATATTAGCTTAATACTATTTATGATTTTGACAGTGTATATACCTTCCTTTGTTTGTACTATTATTGATATATGTATTTGAGATAACCTCTCCTTTGGTTTGTATTTGTGCTTACTCTTTTAAATTAATAAAAAAAAAGGATTGCAAGGAGAAATGTGCGCAGTCACAATTACGACACAGAAAGTACTCAGGAAGCTGAATAGTCTAAAGGTAGATAAATCTCCCGGACCAGATGGAATGCACCCGCGTGTTCTGAAGGAAGTAGCTGTGGAGATTGCGGAGGCATCAGCGATGATCTTTCAAAAGTCGATAGATTCTGGCATGGTTCCGGAGGACTGGGAGATTGCAAATGTCACTCCGCTATTTAAGAAGGGGGCAAGGAAGAAAAAAGGAATTTATAGACCTGTTAGCTTGACATCGGTGGTTGGGAAGTTGTTGGAGTCGATTGGCAAGGATGAGATCACGGAGTATCTGGAGGCATATGACAAGATAGGCAGAACTCAGCATGGATTCCTTAAAGGAAAATCCTGCCTGACAAACCTATTGCATCTTTTTGAGGAAATTACAAGTCGGAAAGACAAGGGAGATGCAGTGGATGTTGGAGGATCCTCGTTCCTGTTCTCCATGGTCCACATCTCTCCTATCAGATTCCTTCTTCACTGTGTTTACCATACAAACATATATCAATTACAGCACGGAAACAGGCCATCTCGGCCCTTCTAGTCCGTGCCGAACTCTTACACGCACCCAGTCCCACCGACCTGCACTCAGCCCATAACCCTCCATTCCTTTCCTGTCCATATATCCATCCAGTTTAACTTTAAACGACAACATCGAACCTGCCGCAACCACTTCTCGTTCCACACAGCTACCACTCTCTGAGTAAAGAAGTTCCCCCTCGTGTTACCCCGAAACTTTTGCCCTTTAACTCTCAACTCATGTCCTCTTGTTTGCCTGAAACGTCGACTGCACCTCTTCCTACAGATGCTGCCTGGCCTGCTGCGTTCACCAGCAACTTTGATGTGTGTTGGTGACAGTACTCCAAATGTGGCCTAACCACAATTTTATAGAACTGCATCTTTACCTCGCGACTCTTAAACGCTATCCTTCGACTTATGAAAGCTAACACTCCATAAGCTTTCTGAACTACTCTATCCACCTGTGAGGCAACTTTCAGGGATCTGTGGACATGTACCCCGAGATCCCTCTGCTCCTCCACTCAACCATGTTTCCTGCCACTTACTTTGTACTCTGCCTTGGAGTTTGTCCTTCCAAAGTGTACCACGTCAAACTTCTCTGGGTTGAACTCCATCTGCCACTTCTCAGCCCACTTCTGCATCCTGTCACTGTCTCTCTGCAATCTTTGACAACCCTCTACACTATCTACAACAGCACCAACCTTTGTGTCATCTGCAAACTTGCCAACACATCCTTCTACCTCTGCATCCAGGTCGTAAATAAAAATCACGAAAAGTAGAGGTCCCAGAACAGACCCTTGTGGGACACCACTAGTCACAATCCTCCAATCTGAATGTACTCCCTCCACCACCACCCTCTGCCTTCTGCAGGCAAGCCAATTCTGAATCCACCTGGCCAAACCTCCCTGGCTCCCATGCCTTCTGACTTTCTGAATAAGCCAACCGTGTGGAACCTTGTCCAATCTTGTTCCTCGGAATGTTTTTCAACCCTTGGACTGGATCCAGCAGCTCTGGCTGATCTTACCAGTTCTTGTGAAATCTTCATCACTATTCTCCACCTTATACCAACAAATCAAACTGAAAAACCTTTCTTGACAGTTTCAGGTAAATTTATTATCAAAACATGTATACATTACCACGTGATTCATGGAGATTCAATTTCTTGCACCTGTTGAGAAGGGAAAAAAAAAACACACAACAGAATTTTTAAAAACTGCACAGGAAAAGACAAAGACAGAGAAGCTACTGATGGGCAAGGGTAATAAAGGGTGAAAATAAAAAAAAATACGACTATGATATTCAGTTGTAGACTCTGTGAAAGTGAGTCTGTAGGTTGTGGAATCAGTTGAGATTTGTTGATGAATGAGGTTATCCACACTGGTTCAGGAGCCTGATGGTTGTAGGGTAACAACTGTTCCTGAACAAAGGGGTCCAG
The DNA here is from genome assembly GCF_030028105.1 of Mobula birostris. Lineage (NCBI taxonomy): Eukaryota > Metazoa > Chordata > Chondrichthyes > Myliobatiformes > Myliobatidae > Mobula > Mobula birostris. The sequence continues at coordinate 108,987,408 of NC_092382.1, read as the reverse complement.
CGTCCCTCTCCCAGATGTAGTGGTGAGGAGAGAGCGTATCTTGAATGCTGGGCGTCCTTGATGATAGATGCTGCTTTCCTGTGGCAGTGGCCCATGTGAATCACAAACAGAACCCTCTCCTGCTGGGGAAGTGCAGGATCTAAGAGACTGTTAGGCAAGATCCTCGTGAATACATTTGTCCTTGACCAGCATTTCAGGTCCTGGGAGGGAAAAAAGTCTCCCTCATGTGGACAGGATCCTGAAATAACTATGGCACAACTGTAGAGCCGATGGGGTGGTGCGTGTGTTTTCCACTCTTCACTGAAAACCTCAAGGAGGTCGACATATTCCTCGGAAACTTCCTCAGAACATCATAGGTCAAAGACTAGGGAATGTCAGAGGCAGCTCGGAAACATAGATTACAGTTTTGGGAATCCTGTAAGCTTCTGGGAGGCAGAGCAGATGACAGCAGGAAGCCCAGCCCAGGATACTGCCATTAGACCATAACAGGGCCTTGCTGTCAAAACCATGGACACTCTCAGAGGAGGTCCAAAATCTGCCTCCCAATCTGCTCCTCAGTATCTCTGCTGCTACCAGGGGGCCTGTAGAATACTCCCAATAGATTAACTGCTATTGCCTGTTCCTGACTTCCACCCACACTGACTCAAAAGAGGATCCTGCTACATTACCCACCCTTTCTGTAGCTTTAATAGTATCCCTGACCGGTAATGCCATCCCTCCTCCCCTTTTACGCCCACCATCTATCCCTTTTAAAGCACTGAAGTCCAGGAATATTGAGAATCCTTTCCTGCCCTGGTGCCAGCCGAGTCTCTGTAATGGCCATTACATCATAAGACCATAAGACCATAAGCCAAAGGAGCAGAAGTTTGCCATTCGGCTCATCGAGTCTGCTCAGCCATTTTATCATGAGCTGATCCATTCTCCCATTTACTCCCTCTCCCCTGCCTTCTCAACATAACCTTTGATGCCCTGGCTACTCGAATACCAATCAATCTCTGCCTTAAATACACCCAATGACTTGGCCTCCACTGTCTGCCCGTGGCAACAAATTCCATAGATTCACCACCCTCTGACTAAAAAAATTTCTTCGCATTTCTGTTCTGAATGGGCACCCTTCAACGCTTAAGTCATGCCCTCTCGTACCAGACTCCCCCATCATGGAAACAACTTCACCACATCCATTCTGTCCATGCCTTTCAACATTCAAAATGTTTCTATGCAGTCTCCCCTCAATCTTCTAAACTCCAAGGAGTACAGTCCAAGAGCGGAAAACTTTCCTCATATGTTAACCCTCTCATTCCCGGAATCATTCTAGTGAATCTTCTCTCTGCTCTCTCCAACGTCAGCACATCCTTTCTTAAATAAGGAGACCAAAACAGCCCACAGTACTCCAAGTGAGGCCTCACCAGCGCCTTATAGAACCTCAACATCACATCCCTGCTCCTATACCCTATTCCTCTAGAAATGAATGCCAACATTGCATTCGCCTTCTTCACCACCGACTCAACCTGGAGGTTAACCTGAAAGGTATCCTGTATGAGGACTCCCAAGTCCGGTTACATCTCAGAACTTTGAATTCTTTCCCCATTTAAATAATAGTCTGCCTGTTTATTTCTTCTGCCAATGTGCATCACCATACACTTTCCAACATCGTATTTCATTTGCCACTTCTTTGCCCATTCTTCCAATCTATCCAAGTCTCTCTGCAGACTCTCCGTTTCCTCAGCACTACCGGCCCTTCCAACTGTGTTCATATCATCAGCAAGATTAGCCACAAAACCATCTATTCCATAATCCAAATCATTGTTGTACAATGTAAAAAGAAGCGGCCCCAACACGGACCCCTGTGGGACACCACTGGTAACCGGCAGCCAACCAGAATAGGATCCCTTTCTTCCCACTCTCTGTTTCCTGCCAATCAGCCAACGCTCTATCCACGTGTATAACTTTCCCGTCATTTCATGGGCTCTTATCTTGTTCAGTAGACTCATGTGTGGCACCTTATCAAAGGCCTTCTGAAAACCCAAATATACAACATCCATTGCATCTCCCTTGTAGAAATATATAGAAAGATAGAAAATAGGTGCAGGAGCAGGCCGTTCCACCCTTCGAGCCTGCAACTTCATTCAGTATGGTCATGGCTGATCATCCAACTCAGAACCCTATAGCAGCCTTCCCTCCATACCTCCTGATCTCTTTAGCCACAAGAGCCAGATCTAACTCCCTCTTAAAAAAGCCAACGAACTGGCCTCAACTGTTTCCTGTGTCAGAGAATTCCACAGATTCACCACTCTCTGTGTGAAGAAGTTTTTCCTAAACTGGGTCCGAAAAGGCTTCCCCTTTATCCTCAAGCTGTGACCCCTCGATCTGGACTTCCCCAACTTCGGAAGCAATCTTCTTGCATCTAGCCTTTCCAATCCCTTTAGGATTTTATATGCTTCAATCAGATCCCCCCTCAATCTTCTAAATTCCAGAGACTATAAGCCTAGTTGATTCAATCTTTTATCATATGAAAGACCTGCCATCCCAAGAATCAATCTGGTGAACCTTCTTTGTATGTCCTCTATGGCAAGAATGTCTTTCCTCAGATTAGGGGACCAAAACTGCACAAAGTACTCCAGGTGTGGTCTCACTAAGGCCTTGTACAACTGCAGTAGTACCTCCCTGCTCCTGTATTCAAATCCTCTCGCTATAAATGCCAGCATACCATTCGCCTTTTTCACCGCCTGCTGTACCTGCATGCCCACTTTCAATGACTGGTGTATAATGACACCCAGGTCTCGTTGCACCTCCCCTTTTCCTAATCGGCCACCATTCAAATAATAAACAGTTTTCCTGTTTTTGCCACCAAAGTGGAAAACCTCACATTTATCCACATTAAATTGCATCTGCCATGAATTTGCCCACTCACCTAACCTATCCAAGTCACCCTGCATCCTCTTAGCATCCTCCTCACAGCTAAAACTGCCGCCCAACTTTGTGTCATCCGCAAACTTGGAGATGCTGCATTTAATTCACTCATATAGATCATTAATTATATTGTAAACAACTGGGGTCTCAGCACTGAGCCTTGGGTTACCCCACTAGTCACTCCCTGCCATTCTGAAAAGGTCCCATTTATTCCACTCTTTGCTTTCTGTCTGCCAAACAATTCTCTATCCACATCAATACCTTACCCCAAATACTGTGTGCTTTAAGTTTGCCCACTAATCTCCTGTGTGAGACCTTGTCAAAAGCCTTTTGAAAATCCAAATATCCCACATCCACTGGTTCTCCCCTATCCACTCTACTATTTACATCCTCAATAAATTCTATGAAATTCGTCAGACAAGATTTTCCTTTCACCAATCCATGCTGACTTTGTCCGATGATTTCACCGCTTTCCAAATGTGCTGTTATCACATCTTTTATAAGTGACTCTAGCATTTTCCCCACCACCGATGTCAGGCTAACCTATAATTCCCCAGTTTCTCTCTCCCTCCATTTTCAAAAAGCGGGGTTACATTAGCCACCTTCCAATCCTCAGAATCTAGTCCAGTATCTAAAGAGTTTTGAAAAATTATCACCAATGCATCCACTATTTCTTGGGCTACTTCCTTAAGCACGCTGGGATGCAGATGATCTGGCCCTGGGGATTTATCTGCTTTTAATCCCTTCAATTTACCTAACACCACTTCACTACGAACATGAGTTTCCCTTAATTCCTCCATCTCACGAGACACTCTGTCCCCTACAATTTCCGGAAGATTATATATATCCTCCTTAGTGAAGACCGAACCAAAGTAGTTATTCAATTGGTCTGCCATGTCCTTTTTCCCCATAATCAATTCACCTGTTTCTGTCAGTAGGGGACCTACATTTGTCTTAACCAATCATTTTCTTTGTCCAGCCGACTTGTAATTCACTCAAAAAATTGTAATAGGTTTGTCAGGCAGGATTTTCCTTTAAGGAATCCATGCTGAGTTCTGCCTATCTTGCCATATCCCTTAGGTACTCTGTAACCTGATCCTTGACAATCGACTCCAATAACATCCCAACCACCGATGTCGAGCTAATAGGTCTATAATTTCCTTTTTGCTTCCTTGTTCCCTTCTTAAACATCTGAGTGACATTTGCAACCTTCCAGTCCTCCAGAACCATGCCAGAATCTATCGACTTTTGAAAGATCATCGCTAATGCCTCCGCAATCTCCACAGCTACTCTCTTCAGAACACGCGGGTGCATTCCATCTGCTCCGGGAGATTTATCTACCTTTAGTCTATTCAGCTTCCTGAGTACTTTCTGTGTCGTAATTGTGATAGTGCACATTTCTCTTCCCTGCCTCCCTTGAGTGTACGGTATACTGCTGATGCCTTCCTCAGTGAAGACTGACGCAAAATACACGTTCAGTTCCTCCGCCATCTCCTTATCATAATTCCATGTATGTATCCAAGCTCTCAGCTCAGCGCCTTTGTTCCTGATGTTTCTTGCAGTGAAATACACCCACGTTAGCCCTTCAGCCTTCCTACCTTTACACCCTTTATTCTGCTTCTCTTTCCTCAAAGCCTATCACCTCCCAGCTTCTTACTTCATTTCCCTTCCCGATCACTCACCTTTCCCCTCATCTGCTCTCAAGATGTGTATAGGTTTTGAGGGGAATAGATAGGGTGAATAAAATGCACCCTATTCCCATCATTCCCAGAATCACTTGGCGTGGTGGATAGAGACAAAGTAGTTCCGTAATCAGTGACACGTCTGTGCACTACATAAGAGAATGGATACAGTCGGTGACACGACAAACTCACAGGCAAAGTGTAACCTCATCTGGATGGGCAGGTCTGGCACATGTTGAGACCCGACATGGATTATAAGCAGAGAATGGATAAACTCGCGTTGTTTTCTCTGCAGCTGCGGGTGCTGAAGGAAAATTTAACAAATGTTTGTCAGATTACAGAGTCACAGATAGAATAGGCAATTGGTTTTGTTGAAATATCACAGACGAGGTGGCATGTCTTTATGCTGAGAGGGGTTAAGTTGAAAGGAGATATGTGGGGCAAGGTTTTGTTAACACCTTGTGGTGGGTGCATGAAATGCCCCTCCAGGGGTGATACTTGAAGCAAATACAACAGAGAGGATCAAGAGACTCTTCAATAGGTACATGAACGTGCAGGAAATGGACAAGTGGGGATATTATATTGTCAGATGGCATTAGTTCAGTGGGGCATTAAATGAGAAATTAATGGCATGTTTCTCAAATGTTTTGTTCACTGTTCCAAGTTCAAAGAACATAGAACATAGAATAGTACAGCACAGTACAGGCCCTTCGGCCCACAATGTTGTGCCGACCCTCAAACCCTGCCTCCAATCTTAGCCCCCAACTTAAATTCCTCCATATACCTGTCTAGTAGTCTCTTAAATTTCACTAGTGTATCTGCCTCCACCACTGACTCAGGCAGTGCATTCCACGCACCAACCACTCTCTGAGTAAAAAAACCTTCCTCTAATATCCCCCTTCAACTTCCCACCTCTTACCTTAAAGCCATGTCCTCTTGTATTGAGCAGTGGTGTCCTGGGGAAGAGGCGCGGGCTATCCACTCTATCTATTCCACTTATTATCTTGTACACCTCTATCATGTCTCCTCTCATCCTCCTTCTCTCCAACGAGTAAAGCCCTAGCTCCCTTAATCTCTGACCATAATGCATACTCTCTAAACCAGGCAGCATCCTGGTAAATTTCCTCTGGACCCTTTCCAATGCTTCCACATCCTTCCTATAGTGAGGTGACCAGAACTGGACACAGTACTCCAAGTGTGGCCAAACCAGAGTTTTATGGAGCTGCATCATTACATCGCAACTCTTAAACTCTATCCCTCGACTTGTGAAAGCTAACACCCCATAAGCTTTCTTAACTACCCTATCCACCTGTGAGGCAACTTTCAGGCAACACATAGAAGTTGCTGGTGAACGCAGCAGGCCAGGCAGCATCTCTAGGAAGAGGTGCAGTCGACGTTTCAGGCCGAGACCCTTCGTCAGGACTAACTGAAGGCGGACATTTACCCCGAGGTCCCTCTGCTCCTCCAGACAACCAGGTATCCAGCCACTTACTTTTTACTCTGCCTTGGAGTTTGTCCTTCCAAAGTGTACCACGTCAAACTTCTCCGGGTTGAACTCCATCTGCCACTTCTCAGCCCACTTCTGCATCCTGTCCCTGTCTCTCTGCAATCTTTGACAATCCTCTACACTATCCACAACACCACCAACCTTTGTGTCATCTGCAAACTTGCCAAACCACCCTTCTACCTCCGCATCCAGGTCGTAAATAAAAATCACGAAAAGTAGAAGTCCCAGAACAGACCCTTGTGGGACACCACTAGTCACAATCCTCCAATCTGAATGTACTCCCTCCACCACCACCCTCTGCCTTCTGCAGGCAAGCCAATTCTGAATCCAGCTGGCCAAACCTCCCTGGCTCCCATGCCTTCTGACTTTCTGAATAAGCCAACCGTGTGGAACCTTGTCCAATCTTGTTCCTCGGAATGTTTTTCAACCCTTGGACTGGATCCAGCAGCTCTGGCTGATCTTACCAGTTCTTGTGAAATCTTCATCACTATTCTCCACCTTATACCAACAAATCAAACTGAAAAACCTTTCTTGACAGTTTCAGGTAAATTTATTATCAAAACATGTATACATTACCACGTGATTCATGGAGATTCAATTTCTTGCACCTGTTGAGAAGGAAAAAAAGAAACACACAACAGAATTTATTAAAAACTGCACAGGAAAAGACAAAGACAGAGAAGCTACCGATGGGCAAGGGTAATAAAGGGTGAAAATTAAAAAAAATACGACTATGATATTCAGTTGTAGACTCTGTGAAAGTGAGTCTGTAGGTTGTGGAATCAGTTGAGATTTGTTGATGAATGAGGTTATCCACACCGGTTCAGGAGCCAGATGGTTGTAGGGTAACAACTGTTCCTGAACAAAGGGGTCCAGCGTCCCTCTCCCAGATGTAGTGGTGAGGAGAGAGCGTATCTTGAATGCTGGGCGTCCTTGATGATAGATGCTGCTTACCTGTGGCAGTGGCCCATGTGAATCACAAACAGAACCCTCTCCTGCTGGGGAAGTGCAGGATCTAATAGACTGTTAGGCAAGATCCTCGTGAATATATTAGTCCTTGACCAGCATTTCAGGTCCTGGGAGGGAAAAAAGTCTCCCTCATGTGGACAGGATCCTGAAATAACTATGGCACAACTGTAGAGCCGATGGGGTGGTGCGTGTGTTTTCCACTCTTCACTGAAAACCTCAAGGAGGTCGACATATTCCTCGGAAACTTCCTCAGAACATCATAGGTCAAAGACTAGGGAATGTCAGAGGCAGCTCGGAAACATAGATTACAGTTTTGGGAATCCTGTAAGCTTCTGGGAGGCAGAGCAGATGACAGCAGGAAGCCCAGCCCAGGATACTGCCATTAGACCATAACAGGGCCTTGCTGTCAAAACCATGGACACTCTCAGAGGAGGTCCAAAATCTGCCTCCCAATCTGCTCCTCAGTATCTCTGCTGCTACCAGGGGGCCTGTAGAATACTCCCAATAGATTAACTGCTATTGCCTGTTCCTGACTTCCACCCACACTGACTCAAAAGAGGATCCTGCTACATTACCCACCCTTTCTGTAGCTTTAATAGTATCCCTGACCGGTAATGCCATCCCTCCTCCCCTTTTACGCCCACCATCTATCCCTTTTAAAGCACTGAAGTCCAGGAATATTGAGAATCCTTTCCTGCCCTGGTGCCAGCCGAGTCTCTGTAATGGCCATTACATCATAAGACCATAAGACCATAAGCCAAAGGAGCAGAAGTTTGCCATTCGGCTCATCGAGTCTGCTCAGCCATTTTATCATGAGCTGATCCATTCTCCCATTTACTCCCTCTCCCCTGCCTTCTCAACATAACCTTTGATGCCCTGGCTACTCGAATACCAATCAATCTCTGCCTTAAATACACCCAATGACTTGGCCTCCACTGTCTGCCCGTGGCAACAAATTCCATAGATTCACCACCCTCTGACTAAAAAAATTTCTTCGCATTTCTGTTCTGAATGGGCACCCTTCAACGCTTAAGTCATGCCCTCTCGTACCAGACTCCCCCATCATGGAAGCAACTTAACCACATCCATTCTGTCCATGCCTTTCAACATTCAAAATGTTTCTATGCAGTCTCCCCTCAATCTTCTAAACTCCAAGGAGTACAGTCCAAGAGCGGAAAAACGTTCCTCATATGTTAACCCTCTCATTCCCGGAATCATTCTAGTGAATCTTCTCTCTGCTCTCTCCAACGTCAGCACATCCTTTCTTAAATAAGGAGACCAAAACAGCCCACAGTAACCCAAGTGAGGTCTCACCAGCGCCTTATAGAACCTCAACATCACATCCCTGCTCCTATACTCTATTCCTCTAGAAATGAATGCCAACATTGCATTCGCCTTCTTCACCACGGACTCAACCTGGAGGTTAACCTGAAAGGTATCCTGTATGAGGACTCCCAAGTCCGGTTACATCTCAGAACTTTGAATTCTTTCCCCATTTAAATAATAGTCTGCCTGTTTATTTCTTCTGCCAATGTGCATCACCATACACTTTCCAACATCGTATTTCATTTGCCACTTCTTTGCCCATTCTTCCAATCTATCCAAGTCTCTCTGCAGACTCTCCGTTTCCTCAGCACTACCGGCCCTTCCAACTGTGTTCATATCATCAGCAAGATTAGCCACAAAACCATCTATTCCATAATCCAAATCATTGTTGTACAATGTAAAAAGAAGCGGCCCCAACACGGACCCCTGTGGGACACCACTGGTAACCGGCAGCCAACCAGAATAGGATCCCTTTCTTCCCACTCTCTGTTTCCTGCCAATCAGCCAACGCCCTATCCACGTATATAACTTTCCCGTCATTCCATGGGCTCTTATCTTGTTCAGTAGACTCATGTGTGGCACCTTATCAAAGGCCTTCTGAAAACCCAAATATACAACATCCATTGCATCTCCCTTGTAGAAATATATAGAAAGATAGAAAATAGGTGCAGGAGCAGGCCGTTCCACCCTTCGAGCCTGCAACTTCATTCAGTATGGTCATGGCTGATATTCCAACTCAGAACCCTATAGCAGCCTTCCCTCCATACCTCCTGATCTCTTTAGCCACAAGAGCCAGATCTAACTCCCTCTTAAAAAAGCCAACGAACTGGCCTCAACTGTTTCCTGTGTCAGAGAATTCCACAGATTCACCACTCTCTGTGTGAAGAAGTTTTTCCTAAACTGGGTCCGAAAAGGCTTCCCCTTTATCCTCAAGCTGTGACCCCTCGATCTGGACTTCCCCAACTTCGGAAGCAATCTTCTTGCATCTAGCCTTTCCAATCCCTTTAGGATTTTATATGCTTCAATCAGATCCCCCCTCAATCTTCTAAATTCCAGAGACTATAAGCCTAGTTGATTCAATCTTTTATCATATGAAAGTCCTGCCATCCCAAGAATCAATCTGGTGAACCTTCTTTGTATGTCCTCTATGGCAAGAATGTCTTTCCTCAGATTAGGGGACCAAAACTGCACAAAGTACTCCAGGTGTGGTCTCACTAAGGCCTTGTACAACTGCAGTAGTACCTCCCTGCTCCTGTACTGGAATCCTCTCGCTATAAATACCAGCATACCATTTGCCTTTTTCACCGCCTGCTGTACCTGCATGCCCACTTTCAATGACTGGTGTACAATGACACCCAGGTCTCGTTGCACCTCCCCTTTTCCTAATCGGCCACCATTCAAATAATAATCTGTTTTCCTGTTTTTGCCACCAAAGTGGAAAACCTCACATTTATCCACATTAAATTGCATCTGCCATGAATTTGCCTACTCACCTAACCTATCCAAGTCACCCTGCATCCTCTTAGCATCCTCCTCACAGCTAACACTGCCGCCCAGCTTCTTGTCATCCGCAAACTTGGAGATGCTGCATTTAATTCCCTCATATAGGTCATTAATTATACTGTAAACAACTGGGGTCTCAGCACTGAGCCTTGGGTTACCCCACTAGTCACTGCCTGCCATTCTGAAAAGGTCCCGTTTATTCCACTCTTTGCTTTCTGTCTGCCAACCAATTCTCTATCCACATCAATACCTTACCCCAAATACTGTGTGCTTTAAGTTTGCCCACTAATCTCCTGTGTGGGACCTTGTCAAAAGCCTTTTGAAAATCCAAATATCCCACATCCACTGGTTCTCCCCTATCCACTCTACTATTTACATCCTCAAAAAATTCTATGAAATTCGGCAGACAAGATTTTCCTTTCACAAATCCATGCTGACTTTGTCCGATGATTTCACCGCTTTCCAAATGTGCTGTTATCACATCTTTTATTAGTGACTCTAGCATTTTCCCCAACACCGATGTCAGGCTAACCTATAATTCCCCGGTTTCTCTCTCCCTCCGTTTTCAAAAAGCGGGGTTACGTTAGTCACCCTCCAATCCTCAGAATCTAGTCCAGTATCTAAAGAGTTTTGAAAAATTATTATCAATGCATCCACTATTTCTTGGGCTACTTCCTTAAGCACTCTGGGATGCAGACCTTCTCGCCCTGGGGATTTATCTGCCTTTAATCCCTTCAATTTACCTAACACCACTTCCCTACGAACATGAGTTTCCCTTAATTCCTCCATCTCACGAGACCCTCTGTCCCCTACTATTTCCGGAAGATTATATATATCCTCCTTAGTGAAGACCGAACCAAAGTAGTTATTCAATTGGTCTGCCATGTCCTTTTTCCCCATAATCAATTCACCTGTTTCTGTCAGTAGGGGACCTACATTTGTCTTAACCAATCATTTTCTTTGTCTAGCCGACTTGTAACTCACTCAAAAAATTGTAATAGGTTTGTCAGGCAGGATTTTCCTTTAAGGAATCCATGCTGAGTTCTGCCTATCTTGCCATATCCCTCTAGGTACTCAGTAACCTGATCCTTGACAATCGACTCCAACAGCATCCCAACCACCGATGTCAAGCTAATAGGTCTATAATTTCCTTTTTGCTTCCTTGCTCCCTTCTTAAACGTCTGAGTGACATTTGCAACCTTCCAGTCCTCCGGAACCATGCCAGAATCTATCGACTTTTGAAAGATCATCGCTAATGCCTCCGCAATCTCCACAGCTACTCTCTTCAGAACACGCGGGTGTATTCCATCTGCTCCGGGAGATTTATCTACCTTTAGACTATTCAGCTTCCTGAGTACTTTCTGTGTCGTAATTGTGACTGCGCACATTTCTCTTCTCTGCCTCCCTTGAGTGTCCGGTGTACTGCTGATGCCTTCCTCAGTGAAGACTGACGCAAAATACACATTCAGTTCCTCCGCCATCTCCTTATCATAATTCCATGTATGTATCCAAGCTCTCAGCTCAGCACCTTTGTTCCTGATGTTTCTTGCAGTGAAATACACCCACGTTAGCCCTTCAGCCTTCCTACCTTTACACCCTTTATTCTGCTTCTCTTTCCTCAAAGCCTATCTCCTCCCAGCTTCTTACTTCATTTCCCTTCCCCGATCACTCATCTTTCCCCTCATCTGCTCTCAAGATGTGTATAGGTTTTGAGGGGTATAGATAGGGTGAATAAAATGCACCCTATTCCCATCATTCCCAGAATCACTTGGCGTGGTGGATAGAGACAAAGTAGTTCCGTAATCAGTGACACATCTGTGCACTACATAAGAGAATGGATACAGTCGGTGACACGACAAACTCACAGGCAAAGTGTAACCTCATCTGGATGGGCAGGTCTGGCACATGTTGAGACCCGACGTGGATTATAAGCAGAGAATGGATAAACTCGCGTTGTTTTCTCTGCAGCTGCGGAGGCTGAAGGAAAATTTAACAAATGTTTGTCAGATTACAGAGTCACAGATAGAATAGACAATTGGTTTTGTTGAAATATCACAGACGAGGTGGCATGTCTTTATGCTGAGAGGGGTTAAGTTGAAAGGAGTTATGTGGGGCAAGGTTTTGTTGACATCTTGTGGTGGGTGCATGAAATGCCCCTCCAGGGGTGATACTTGAAGCAAATACAACAGAGAGGATCAAGAGACTCTTCAATAGGTACATGAACGTGCAGGAAATGGACAAGTGGGGATATTATATTGTTAGATGGCATTAATTCAGTGGGGCATTAAATGAGAAATTAATGGCATGTTTATCAAATGTTTTGTTCACTGTTCCAAGTTCATAGAACATAGAACATAGAATAGTACAGCACAGTACAGGCCCTTCAGCCCACAATGTTGTGCCGACCCTCAAACCCTGCCTCCAATCTTAGCCCCCAACTTAAATTCCTCCATATACCTGTCTAGTAGTCTCCTAAACTTCACTAGTGTATCTGCGTCCACCACTGACTCAGGCAGTGCATTCCACGCACCAACCACTCTCTGAGTAAAAAACCTTCCTCTAATATCCCCCTTGAACTTCCCACCCCTTACCTTAAAGCCGTGTCCTCTTGTATTGAGCAGTGGTGCCCTGGGGAAGAGGTGCTGTCTATCCACTCTATCTATTCCTCTTATTATCTTGTACACCTCTATCATGTCTCCTCTCATCCTCCTTCTCTCCAAAGAGTAAAGGCCTAGCTCCCTTAATCTCTGATCATGATGCATACTCTCTAAACCAGGCAGCATCCTGGTAAATCTCCTCTGTACCCTTTCCAATGCTTTCACATCCTTAATATAGCGAGGTGAGCAGAACTGGACACAGTACTCCAAGTGTGTCCTAACCAGAGTTTTATAAAGCTGCATCATTACATCGCAACTCTTAAACTCCATCCCTCGAATTATGAAAGCTAACACCCCGTAAACTTTCTTAACTACCCTATCCACCTGTGAGGGAACTTTCAGGGATCTGTGGACATGTACCCCGAGGTCCCTCTGCTCCTCCACTCAACCAGGTATAAAGCCACTTACTTTGTACTCTGCCTTGATGTTTGTGCTTCCAAAGTCTACCACGTCAAACTTCCCCGAGTTGAACTCCATCTGCCACTTCTCAGCCCACTTCTGCATCCTGTCACTGTCTCGCTGCAATCTTTGACAATCCTCTACACTATCTACAACAGCACCAACCTTTGTGTCATCTGCAAACTTGCCAACCCACCCTTCTACCTCCGCATCCAGGTCGTAAATTAAAATCACGAAATGTAGAGGTCCCAGACCAGATACTTGTGGGACACCACTAGTCACAATCCTCCAATCTGAATGTACTCCCTCCACCACCACCCTCTGCCTTCTGCAGGCAAGACAATTCTGAATCCACCTGACTAAACCTCCCTGGCTCCCATGCCTTCTGACTTTCTGAATAAGCCTACCGTGTGGATTCTTGTCAAATCTTGTTCCTCGAAATGTTTTTCAACCCTTGGACTGGATCCAGCAGCTCTGGCTGATCTTACCAGTTCTTGTGAAATCTTCATCACTATTCTCCACCTTATACCAACAAATCAAACTGAAAACACTTTCTTGACAGTTCCAGGTAAATTTATTATCAAAACATGTATACATTACCACGTGATTCATGGAGATTCAATTTCTTGCACCGGCTGAGAAGAAAAAAAACACACAATAGAATTTATTAAAAACTGCACAGGAAAAGACAAAGACAGAGAAGCTACCGATGGGTAAGGATAATAAAGGGTGAAAATAAAAACAAATACGACTATGATATTGAGTTGTAGACTCTGTGAAAGTGAGTCTGTAGGTTGTGGAATCAGTTGAGATTTGTTGATGAATGAGGTTATCCACACCGGTTCAGGAGCCTCATGGTTGTAGGGTAACAACCTTTCCTGAACACAGGGGTCCAGCGTCCCTCTCCCAGATGTCGTGGTGAGGAGAGAGCGTATCCTGAATGCTGGGCGTCCTTGATGATAGATGCTGTTTTCCTGTGGCAGTGGCCCATGTGAATCACAAACAGAACCCTCTCCTGCTGGGGAAGTGCAGGATCTAATAGACTGTGAGGCAAGACCCTCTTGAATACATTTGTCCTTGACCGGCATTTCAGGTCCTGGGAGAGAATAAAGTCTCCCTCATGTGGACAGGATCCTGAAATAACTATGGCACAACTGTAGAGCCGATGGGGTGGTGCGTGTGTTTTCCATCTCTTCACTGAAAACCTGAAGGCGGTCGGAGTATTCCTTGGAACCTTCCTCAGAACATCATAGGTCAAAGACTTGGGAATGTCAGAGGCAGCTCGGAAACATATATTACAGTCTTGGGAATCCTGTAAGCTTCTGGGAGGCAGAGCAGATGACAGCAGGAAGCCCAGCCCAGGATACTGATATTAGACCATAAGAGGACCATGCTGTCAAAACCATGGACACTCTCAGAGGAGGTCCAAAATCTGCCTCCCAATCTGCTCCTCAGTATCTCTGCTGCTACCAGGGGGACTATAGACTACACCCAATAGATTAACTGCTCCCTTCCTGTTCCTGACCTCCACCCATACTGACTCGAAAGAGGATCCTGCTACATTACCCACCCTTTCTGTAGCTTTAATAGTATCCCTGACCGGTAATGCCATCCCTCCTCCCCTTTTACGCCCACCATCTATCCCTTTCAAAGCACTGAAGTCCAGGAATACTGAGAATCCTTTCCTGCCCTGGTGCCAGCCGAGTCTCTGTAATGGCCATTACATCATAAGACCATAAGACCATAAGCCAAAGGAGCAGAAGTTTGCCAATCGGCTCATCGAGTCTGCTCCGCCATTTTATCATGAGCTGATCCATTCTCCCATTTAGTCCCTCTCCCCTGCCTTCTCACCATAACCTTTGATGCCCTGGCTACTCGAATACCAATCAATCTCTGCCTTAAATACAGCCAATAACTTGGCCTCCACTGTCTGCCCGTGGCAACAAATTCCATAGATTCACCACCATCTGGCTAAAAAAATTTCTTCGCATTTCTGTTCTGAATGGGCACCCTTCAACGCTTAAGTCATGCCCTCTCGTACCAGACTCCCCCATCATGGAAACAACTTCACCACATCCATTCTGTCCATGCCTTTCCACATTCAAAATGTTTCTATGCAGTCTCCCCTCAATCTTCTAAACTCCAAGGAGTACGGTCCAAGAGTGGAAAAAAGTTCCTCATATGTTAACCCTCTCATTCCCGGAATCATTCTAGTGAATCTTCTCTCTGCCCTCTCCAAAGTCAGCACATCCTTTCTTAAATAAGGAGACCAAAACAGCCCACAGTACTCCAAGTGAGGTCTCACCAGCGCCTTATAGAGCCTCAACATCACATCCCTGCTCCTATACCCTATTCCTCTAGAAATGAATGCCAACATTGCATTCGCCTTCTTCACCACCGACTCAACCTGGAGGTTAACCTGAAAGGTATCCTGTATGAGGACTCCCAAGTCCGGTTACATCTCAGAACTTTGAATTCTCTCCGCATTTGAATAATAGTCTGCCTGTTTATTTCTTCTGGCAATGTGCATCACCATACACTTTCCAACATCGTATTTCACTTGCCACTTCTTTGCCCATTCTTCCAATCTATCCAAGTCTCTCTGCAGACTCTCTGTTTCCTCAGCACTACCGGCCCTTCCAACTATCTTCGTATCATCAGCAAGATTAGCCACAAAACCATCTATTCCATAATCCAAATCGTTGATGTACAATGTAAAAAGAAACGGCCCCAACACGGACCCCTGTGGGACACCACTGGTAACCGGCAGTCAACCAGAATAGGATCCCTTTATTCCCACTCTCTGTTTCCTGCCAATCAGCCAACGCCCTATCCATGTGTGTAACTTTCCCGTCATTCCATGGGCTCTTATCTTGTTCAGTAGACTCATGTGTGGCACCTTATCAAAGGCCTTCTGAAAACCCAAATATACAATATCCACTGCATCTCCCTTGTAGAAATATATAGAAATATAGAAAATAGGTGCAGGAGCAGGCCGTTCGACCCTTCGAGCCTGCAACTTCATTCAGTATGGTCATGGCTGATCATCCAACTCAGAACCCGATAGCAGCCTTCCCTCCATACCCCCTGATCTCTTTAGCCACAAGAGCCAGATCTAACTCCCTCTTAAAAAAGCCAGCGAACTGGCCTCAACTGTTTCCTGTGTCAGAGAATTCCACAGATTCACCACTCTCTGTGTGAAGAAGTTTTTCCTAAACTCGGTCCGAAAAGGCTTCCCCTTTATCCTCAAACTGTGACCCCTCGATCTGGACTTCCCCAACTTCGAGAGCAATCTTCCTGCATCTAGCCTTTCCAATCCCTTTAGGATTTTATACGCTTCAATCAGATCCACCCTCAATCTTCTAAATTCCAGAGACTATAAGCCTAGTCGATTCAATCTTTTATCATATGAAAGTCCTGCCATTCCAAGAATCAATCTGGTGAACCTTCTTTGTATGTCCTCTATGGCAAGAATGTCTTTCCTCAGATTAGGGGAACAAAACTGCACAAAGTACTCCAGGTGTGGTCTCACTAAGGCCTTGTACAACTGCAGTAGTACCTCCTTGCTCCTGTACTCGAATCCTCTCGCTATAAATGCCAGCATACCATTCGCCTTTTTCATCGCCTGCTATACCTGCATGCCCACTTTCAATGACTGGTGTACAATGACACCCAGGTCTCGTTGCACCTCCCCTTTTCCTAATCGGCCACCATTCAAATAATAATCTGTTTTCCTGTTTTTGCCACCAAAGTGGAAAACCTCACATTTATCCACATTAAATTGCATCTGCCATGAATTTGCCCACTCACCTAACCTATCCAAGTCACCCTGCATCCTCTTAGCATCCTCCTCACAGCGAACACTGCTGCCCAGCTTCGTGTCATCCGCAAACTTGGAGATGCTGCATTTAATTCCCTCCTCCAAGTCATTAATATATATTGTAAACAACTGGGGTCTCAGCACTGAGCCTTGGGTTACCCCACTAGTCACTCCCTGCCATTCTGAAAAGGTCCCGTTTATTCCACTCTTTGCTTTCAGTCTGCCAACCAATTCTCTATTCACATCAATACCTTACCCCAAATACTGTGTGCTTTAAGTTTGCCCACTAATCTCCTGTGTGGGACATTGTCAAAAACCTTTTGAAAATCCAAATATCCCACATCCACTGGTTCTCCCCTATCCACTTTACTATTTACATCCTCAAAAAATTCTATGAAATTCGGCAGACAAGATTTTCCTTTCACCAATCCATGCTGACTTTGTCCGATGATTTCACCGCTTTCCAAATGTGCTGTTATCACATCTTTTATAAGTGACTCTAGCATTTTCCCCACCACCGATGTCAGGCTAACCTATAATTCCCCGGTTTCTCTCTCCCTCCATTTTCAAAAAGCGGGGTTACATTAGCCACCCTCCAATCCTCAGAATCTAGTCCAGTATCTAAAGAGTTTTGAAAAATTATCACCAATGCATCCACTATTTCTTGGGCTACTTCCTTAAGCACTCTGGGATGCAGATCATCTGGCCCTGGGGATTTATCTGCCTTTAATCCCTTCAATTTACCTAACACCACTTCCCAACGAACATGAGTTTCCCTTAATTCCTCCATCTCACTCTCCCCTCTGTCCCCTACTATTTCCGGAAGATTATATATATCCTCGTTAGTGAAGACCGAACCAAAGTATTTATTCAATTGGTCTGCCATATCCTTTTTTCCCCATAATCAATTAACCTTTTTCTGTCAGTAGGGGACCTAAATTTGTCTTAACCAATCATTTTCTTTGTCTAGCCGACTTGTAATTCACTCAAAAAATTGTAATAGGTTTGTCAGGCAGGATTTTCTTTTAAGGAATCCATGCTGAGTTCTGCCTATCTTGCCATATCCCTCTAGGTACTCTGTAACCTGATCCTGGACAATCGACTCCAACAACATCCCAACCACTGATGTCAAGCTAATAGGTCTATAATTTACTTTTTGCTTCCTTGCTCCCTTCTTAAACATCTGAGTGACATTTGCAACATTCCAGTCCTCCGGAACCATGCCAGAATACATCGACTTTTGAAAGATCATCGCTAATGCCTCCGCAATCTCCACAGCTACTCTCTTCAGAACACGCGGGTCCGGTATACTGCTGATGCCTTCCTCAGTGAAGACTGACGCAAAATACAAGTTCAGTTCCTCCGCCATCTCCTTATCATAATTCCATGTATGTATCCAAGCTCTCAGCTCAGCACCTTTGTTCCTGATGTTTCTTGCAGTGAAATACACCCACGTTAGCCCTTCAGCCTTCCTACCTTTACACCCTTTATTCTGCTTCTCTTTCCTCAAAGCCTATCTCCTCCCCGCTTCTTACTTCATTTCCCTTCCCCGATCACTCATCTTTCCCCTCATCTGGTCTCAAGATGTGTATAGGTTTTGAGGGGAATAGATAGGGTGAATAAAATGCACCCTATTCCCATCATTCCCAGAATCACTTGGCGTGGTGGATAGAGCCAAAGTAGTTCCGTAATCAGTGACACGTCTGTGCACTACATAAGAGAATGGATACAGTCGGTGACACGACAAACTCACAGGCAAAGTGTCACCTCATCTGGATGGGCAGGTCTGCCACTTGTTGCGACCCGACGTGGATTATAAGCAGAGAATGGATAAACTCGCGTTGTTTTCTCTGCAGCTGCGGAGGCTGAAGGAAAATTTAACAAATGTTTGTCAGATTACAGAGTCACAGATAGAATAGACAATTGGTTTTGTTGAAATATCACAGACGAGGTGGCATGTCTTTATGCTGAGAGGGGTTAAGTTGAAAGCTGTTATGTGGGGCAAGGTTTTGTTGACATCTTGTGGTGGGTGCATGAAATGCCCCTCCAGGGGTGATACTTGAAGCAAATACAACAGAGAGGATCAAGAGACTCTTCAATAGGTACATGAATGTGCAGGGAATGGACAAGTGGGGATATCATATTGTTAGATGGCATTAGTTCAGTGGGGCATTAAATGAGAAATTAATGGCATGTTTCTCAAATGTTTTGTTCACTGTTCCAAGTTCATAGAACATAGAACATAGAATAGTTCAGCACAGTACAGGCCCTTCGGCCCACAATGTTGTGCCGACCCTCAAACCCTGCCTCCAATCTTAGCCCCCAACTTAAATTCCTCCATATACCTGTCTAGTAGTCTCTTAAACTTCACTAGTGTATCTGCCTCCACCACTGACTCAGGCAGTGCATTCCACGCACCAACCACTCTCTGAGTAAAAAACCTTCCTCTAATATCCCCCTTCAACTTCCCACCCCTTACCTTAAAGCCATGTCCTCTTGTATTGAGCAGTGGTGCCCTGGGGAAGAGGCGCTGGCTATCCACTCTATCTATTCCTCTTATTATCTTGTACACCTCTATCATGTCTCCTCTCATCCTCTTTCTCTCCAAAGAGTTAAGCCCTAGCTCCCTTAATCTCTGATCATAATGCATACTCTCTAAACCAGGCAGCATCCTGGTAAATCTCCTCTGGACCCTTTCTAATGCTTCCACATCCTTCCTATAGTGAGGTGACCAGAACTGGACACAGTACTCCAAGTGTGGCCTAACCAGAGTTTTATAGAGCTGCATCATTACATCGCGACTCTTAAACTCTATCCCTCGACTTGTGAAAGCTAGCACCCCATAAGCTTTCTTAACTACCCTATCCACCTGTGAGGCAACTTTCAGGCAACACACATAAAAGTTGCTGGTGAACACAGCAGGCCAGGCAGCATCTCTAGGAAGAGGTGCAGTCGACGTTTCAGTCCGAGACCCTTCGTCAGGACTAACTGAAGGCGGACACTTACCCCGAGATCCCTCTGCTCCTCCAGACAACCAGGTATCCAGCCACTTACTTTTTACTCTGGCTTGGAGTTTGTCCTTCCAAAGTGTACCACGTCAAACTTCTCCGAGTTAAACTGCATCTGCCACTTCTGCATCCTGTCAATGTCTCTCTGCAATCTTTGACAATCCTCCACACTATATACAACAGCACCAACCTTTGTATCATCTGCAAACTTGCCAACCCACCCTTCTACCTCCGCATCCAGGTCGTAGATAAAAATCACGAAAAGTAGAGGTCCCAGAACAGACCCTTGTGGGACACCACTAGTCACAATCCTCCAATCTGAATACACTCCCTCCACCACCACCCTCTGCCTTCTGCAGGCAAGCCAATTCTGAATCCACCTGACTAAACCTCCCTGGCTCCCATGCCTTCTGACTTTCTAAATAAGCCTACCGTGTGGAACCTTGTCCAATCTTGTTCCTCGGTATGTTTTTCAACCTTTGGACTGGATCCAGCAGCTCTGGCTGATCTTACCAGTTCTTGTGAAATCTTCATCACTATTCTCCACCTTATACCAACAAATCAAACCTACAACCCTTTCTTGACAGTTCCAGGTAAATTTCTTATCAAAACATGTATACATTACCACGTGATTCATGGAGATTCAATTTCTTGCACCTGTTGAGAAAGAAAAAAAACACACAACAGAATTTATTAAAAACTGCACAGGAAAAGACAAAGACAGAGAAGCTACCGATGGGCAAGGGTAATAAAGGGTGAAAATAAAAATAAAATACGACTATGATATTGAGTTGTAGACTCTGTGAAAGTGAATCTGTAGGTTGTGGAATCAGTTGAGATTTGTTGATGAATGAGGTTATCCACACCGGTTCAGGAGCCTGATGGTTGTAGGGTAACAACTGTTCCTGAACAAAGGGGTCCAGCGTCCCTCTCCCAGATGTAGTGGTGAGGAGAGAGCGTATCCTGAATGCTGGGCGTCCTTGATGATAGATGCTGCTTTCCTGTGGCAGTGGCCCATGTGAATCACAAACAGAACCCTCTCCTGCTGGGGAAGTGCAGGATCTAATAGACTGTGAGGCAAGATCCTCGTGAATACATTTGTCCTTGACCAGCATTTCAGTTCCTGGGAGGGAAAAAAGTCTCCCTCATGTGGACAGGATCCTGAAATAACTATGGCACTACTGTAGAGCCGATGGGGTGGTGCGTGTGTTTTCCACTCTCACTGAAAACCTCAAGGAGGTCGACGTATTCCTCGGAAACTTCCTCAGAACATCATAGGTCAAAGACTAGGGAATGTCAGAGGCAGCTCGGAAACATAGATTACAGTTTTGGGAATCCAGTAAGCTTCTGGGAGGCAGAGCAGATGATAGCAGGAAGCCCAGCCCAGGATACTGCCATTAGACCATAACAGGGCCTTGCTGTCAAAACCATGGACACTCTCAGAGGAGGTCCAAAATCTGCCTCCCAATCTGCTCCTCAGTATCTCTGCTGCTACCAGGGGGCCTGTAGAATACTCCCAATAGATTAACTGCTCCTGCCTGTTCCTGACTTCCACCCATACTGACTCAAAAGAGGATCCTGCTACATTACCCACCCTTTCTGTAGCTTTAATAGTATCCCTGACCGGTAATGCCATCCCTCCTCCCTTTTTACGCCCACCATCTATCCCTTTTAAAGCACTGAAGTCCAGGAATATTGAGAATCCTTTCCTGCCCTGGTGCCAGCCGAGTCTCTGTAATGGCCATTACATCATAAGACCATAAGATCAGAAGCCAAAGGAGCAGAAGTTTGCCATTCGGCTCATCGAGTCTGCTCCGCCATTTTATCATGAGCTGATCCATTCTCCCATTTACTCCCTCTCCCCTGCCTTCTCACCATAACCTTTGATGCCCTGGCTACTCGAATACCAATCAATCTCTGCCTTAAATACACCCAATGACTTGGCCTCCACTGTCTGCCCGTGGCAACAAATTCCATAGATTCACCACCCTCTGACTAAAAAAATTTCTTTGCATTTCTGTTCTGAATGGGCGCTCTTCAACGCTTAAGTCATGCCCTCTCGTACCAGACTCCCCCATCATGGAAACAACTTCACCACATCCATTCTGTCCATGCCTTTCAACATTCAAAATGTTTCTATGCAGTCTCCCCTCAATCTTCTAAACTCCAAGGAGTACAGTCCAAGAGCGGAAAAACGTTCCTCATATGTTAACCCTCTCATTCCCGGAATCATTCTAGTGAATCTTCTCTCTGCTCTCTCCAACGTCAGTACATCCTTTCTTAAATAAGGAGACCAAAACAGCCCACAGTACTCCAAGTGAGGCCTCACCAGCGCCTTATAGAGCCTCAACATCACATCCCTGCTCCTATACCCTATTCCTCTAGAAATGAATGCCAACATTGCATTCGCCTTCTTCACCACCGACTCAACCTGGAGGTTAACCTGAAAGGTATCCTGTATGAGGACTCCCAAGTCCGGTTACATCTCAGAACTTTGAATTCTTTCCCCATTTAAATAATAGTCTGCCTGTTTATTTCTTCTGCAACGTGCATCACCATACACTTTCCAACATCGTATTTCATTTGCCACTTCTTTGCCCATTCTTCCAATCTATCCAAGTCTCTCCACAGACTCTCCGTTTCCTCAGCACAACCAGCCCTTCCAACTATGTTCGTATCATCAGCAAGATTAGCCACAAAACCATCTATTCCATAATCCAAATCGTTGTTGTACAATGTAAAAAGAAACGGCCCCAACACGGACCCCTGTGAACACCACTGGTAACCGGCAGCCAACCAGAATAGGATCCCTTTATTCCCACTCTCTGTTTCCTGCCAATCAGCCAACGCTCTATCCACGTGTATAACTTTCCCGTCATTCCATGGGATCTTATCTTGTTCAGTAGACTCATGTGTGGCACCTTATCAAAGGCCTTCTGAAAACCCAAATATACAACATCCATTGCACCTCCCTTGTAGAAATATATAGAAAGATAGAAAATAGGTGCAGGAGCATGCCGTTCCAACCTTCGAGCCTGCAACTTCATTCAGTATGGTCATGGCTGATCATCAAACTCAGAACCCTACAGCAGCCTTCCCTCCATACCCCCTGATCTCTTCAGCCACAAGAGCCAGATCTAACTCCCTCTTAAAAAAGCCAACGAACTGGCCTCAACTGTTTCCTGTGTCAGAGAATTCCACAGATTCACCACTCTCTGTGTGAAGAAGTTTTTCCTAAACTCGGTCCGAAAAGGCTTCCCCTTTATCCTCAAGCTGTGACCCCTCGATCTGGACTTCCCGAACTTCGGAAGCAATCTTCTTGCATCTCGCCTTTCCAATCCCTTTAGGATTTTATATGCTTCAATCAGATCCCCCCTCAATCTTCTAAATTCCAGAGACTATAAGCGTAGTCGATTCAATCTTTTATCATATGAAAGTCCTGCCATCCCAAGAATCAATCTGGTGAACCTTCTTTGTATGTCCTCTATGGCAAGAATGTCTTTCCTCAGATTAGGGGACCAAAACTGCACAAAGTACTCCAGGTGTGGTCTCACTAAGGCCTTGTACAACTGCAGTAGTACCTCCCTGCTCCTGTATTCGAATCCTCTCGCTATAAATGCCAGCATACCATTTGCCTTTTTCACCGCCTGCTGTACCTGCATGCCCACTTTCAATGACTGGTGTATAATGACACCCAGGTCTCGTTGCACCTCCCCTTTTCCTAATCGGCCACCATTCAAATAATAAACTGTTTTCCTGTTTTTGCCACCAAAGTGGAAAACCTCACATTTATCCACATTAAATTGCATCTGCCATGAATTTGCCCACTCACCTAACCTATCCAAGTCACCCTGCATCCTCTTAGCATCCTCCTCACAGCTAACACTGCCGCCCAACTTTGTGTCATCCGCAAACTTGGAGATGCTGCATTTAATTCACTCATATAGATCATTATTTATATTGTAAACAACTGGGGTCTCAGCACTGAGCCTTGGGTTACCCCACTAGTCACTCCCTGCCATTCTGAAAAGGTCCCATTTATTCCACTCTTTGCTTTCTGTCTGCCAAACAATTCTCTATCCACATCAATACCTTACCCCAAATACTGTGTGCTTTAAGTTTGCCCACTAATCTCCTGTGTGAGACCTTGTCAAAAGCTTTTTGAAAATCCAAATATCCCACATCCACTGGTTCTCCCCTGTCCACTCTACTATTTACATCCTCAAAAAATTCTATGAAATTCGTCAGACAAGATTTTCCTTTCACCAATCCATGCTGACTTTGTCCGATGATTTCACCGCTTTCCAAATGTGCTGTTATCACATCTTTTATAAGTGACTCTAGCATTTTCCCCACCACCGATGTCAGGCTAACCTATAATTCCCCAGTTTCTCTCTCCCTCCGTTTTCAAAAAGCGGGGTTACATTAGCCACCCTCCAATCCTCAGAATCTAGTCCAGTATCTAAAGAGTTTTGAAAAATTATCACCAATGCATCCACTATTTCTTGGGCTACTTCCTTAAGCACGCTGGGATGCAGATCATCTGGCCCTGGGGATTTATCTGCTTTTAATCCCTTCAATTTACCTAACACCACTTCCCTACGAACATGAGTTTCCCTTCATTCCTCCATCTCACGAGACCCTCTGTCCCCTACTATTTCCGGAAGATTATATATATCCTCCTTAGTGAAGACCGAACCAAAGTAGTTATTCAATTGGTCTGCCATGTCCTTTTTCCCCATAATCAATTCACCTGTTTCTGTTAGTAGGGGACCTACATTTGTCTTAACCAATCATTTTCTTTGTCTAGCCGACTTGTAATTCACTCAAAAAATTGTAATAGGTTTGTCAGGCAGGATTTTCCTTTAAGGAATCCATGCTGAGTTCTGCCTATCTTGCCATATCCCTTAGGTACTCTGTAACCTGATCCTTGACAATCGACTCCAACAACATCCCAACCACCGATGTCGAGCTAATAGGTCTATAATTTCCTTTTTGCTTCCTTGCTCCCTTCTTAAACATCTGAGTGACATTTGCAACCTTCCAGTCCTCCAGAACCATGCCAGAATCTATCGACTTTTGAAAGATCATCGCTAATGCCTCCGCAATCTCCACAGCTACTCTCTTCAGAACACGCGGGTGCATTCCATCTGCTCCGGGAGATTTATCTACCTTTAGACTATTCAGCTTCCTGAGTACTTTCTGTGTCGTAATTGTGATAGTGCACATTTCTCTTCCCTGCCTCCCTTGAGTGTCCGGTATACTGCTGATGCCTTCCTCAGTGAAGACTGACGCAAAATACACGTTCAGTTCCTCCGCCATCTCCTTATCATAATTCCATGTATGTATCCAAGCTCTCAGCTCAGCACCTTTGTTCCTGATTTTCTTGCAGTGAAATACACCCACGTTAGCCCTTCAGCCTTCCTACCTTTACACCCTTTATTCTGCTTCTCTTTCCTCAAAGCCTATCACCTCCCAGCTTCTTACTTCATTTCCCTACCCCGATCACTCATCTTTCCCCTCATCTGCTCTCAAGATGTGTATAGGTTTTGAGGGGAATAGATAGGGTGAATAAAATGCACCCTATTCCCATCATTCCCAGAATCACTTGGCCTGGTGGATAGAGCCAAAGTAGTTCCGTAATCAGTGACACGTCTGTGCACTACATAAGAGAATGGATACAGTCAGTGACACGACAAACTCACAGGCAAAGTGTCACCTCATCTGGATGGGCAGGTCTGGCACATGTTGAGACCCGACGTGGATTATAAGCAGAGAATGGATAAACTCGCGTTGTTTTCTCTGCAGCTGCGGAGGCTGAAGGAAAATTTAACAAATGTTTGTCAGATTACAGAGTCACAGATAGAATAGACAATTGGTTTTGTTGAAATATCACAGACGAGGTGGCATGTCTTTATGCTGAGAGGGGTTAAGTTGAAAGGAGTTATGTGGGGCAAGGTTTTGTTGACATCTTGTGGTGGGTGCATGAAATGCCCCTCCAGGGGTGATACTTGAAGCAAATACAACAGAGAGGATCAAGAGACTCTTCAATAGGTACATGAACGTGCAGGAAATGGACAAGTGGGGATATTATATTGTCAGATGGCATGAGTTCAGTGGGGCATTAAATGAGAAATTAATGGCATGTTTCTCGACTGTTTTGTTCACTGTTCCAAGTTCATAGAACATAGAACATAGAATAGTACAGCACAGTACAGGCCCTTCGGCCCACAATGTTGTGCCGACCCTCAAACCCTGCCTCCAATCTTAGCCCCCAACTTAAATTCCTCCATATACCTGTCTAGTAGTCTCTTAAACTTCACTAGTGTATCTGCTTCCACCACTGACTCAGGCAGTGCATTCCACGCACCAACCACTCTCTGAGTAAAAAAACCTTCCTCTAATATCCCCCTTCAACTTCCCACCCCTTACCTTAAAGTCATGTCCTCTTGTATTGAGCAGTGGTGCCCTGGGGAAGAGGCGCTGGCTATCCACTCTATCTATTCCTCTTATTATCTTGTACACCTCTATCATGTCTCCTCTCATCCTCCTTCTCTCCAACGAGTAAAGCCCTAGCTCCCTTAATCTCTGATCATAATGCATACTCTCTAAACCAGGCAGCATCCTGGTAAATTTCCTCTGGACCCTTTCCAATGCTTCCACATCCTTCCTATAGTGAGGTGACCAGAACTGGACACAGTACTCCAAGTGTGGCCAAACCAGAGTTTTATGGAGCTGCATCATTACATCGCGACTCTTAAACTCTATCCCTCGACTTGTGAAAGCTAGCACCCCATAAGCTTTCTTAACTACCCTATCCACCTGTGAGGCAACTTTCAGGCAACACACATAAAAGTTGCTGGTGAACGCAGCAGGCCAGGCAGCATCTCTAGGAAGAGGTGCAGTCGACGTTTCAGGCCGAGACCCTTCGTCAGGACTAACTGAAGGCGGACATTTACCCCCAGGTCCCTCTGCTCCTCCAGACAACCAGCTATCCAGCCACTTACTTTGTACTCTGCCTTGGAGTTTGTCCTTCCAAAGTGTACCACATCAAACTTCTCCGGGTTGAACTCCATCTGCCACTTCTCAGCCCACTTCTGCATCCTGTCCCTGTCTCTCTGCAATCTTTGACAACCCTCTACACTATCTACAACAGCACCAACCTTTGTATCATCTGCAAACTTGCCAAACCACCCTTCTACCTCCGCATCCAGGTCGTAAATAAAAATCACGAAAAGTAGAAGTCCCAGAACAGACCCTTGTGGGACACCACTAGTCACAATCCTCCAATCTGAATGTACTCCCTCCACCACCACCCTCTGCCTTCTGCAGGCAAGACAATTCTGAATCCACCTGGCCAAACCTCCCTGGCTCCCATGCCTTCTGACTTTCTGAATAAGCCTACCGTGTGGATTCTTGTCCAATCTTGTTCCTTGGAATGTTTTTCAACCCTTGGACTGGATCCAGCAGCTCTGGCTGATCTTACCAGCTCTTGTGAAATCTTCATCACTATTCTCCACCTTATACCAACAAATCAAACTGAAAACACTTTCTTGACAGTTCCAGGTAAATTTATTATCAAAACATGTATACATTACCACGTGATTCATGGAGATTCAATTTCTTGCACCTGTTGAGAAGGAAAAAAAACACAGAATAGAATTTATTCAAAACTGCAAAGGAAAAGACAAAGACAGAGAAGCTACCGATGGGTAACGATAATAAAGGGTGAAAATAAAAAAAAATACGACTATGATATTGAGTTGTAGACTCTGTGACAGTGAGTCTGTAGGTTGTGGAATCAGTTGAGATTTGTTGATGAATGAGGTTATCCACACCGGTTCAGGAGCCTGATGGTTGTAGGGTAACAACTGTTCCTGAACAAAGGGGTCCAGTGTCCCTCTCCCAGATGTAGTGGTGAGGAGAGAGCGTATCCTGAATGCTGGGCGTTCTTGATGATAGATGCTGTTTTCCTGTGGCAGTGGCCCATGCGAATCACAAACAGAACCCACTCCTGCTGGGGAAGTGCAGGATCTAATAGACTGTGAGGCAAGACCCTCTTGAATACATTTGTCCTTGACCAGCATTTCAGGTCCTGGGAGGGAATAAAGTCTCCCTCATGTGGACAGGATCCTGAAATAACTATGGCACAACTGTAGAGCCGATGGGGTGGTGCGTGTGTTTTCCACTCTTCACTGAAAACCTCAAGGAGGTCAACGTATTCCTTGGAAACTTCCTCAGAACATCATAGGTCAAAGACTAGGGAATGTCAGAGGCAGCTCGGAAACATAGATTACGGTCTTGGGAATCCTGTAAACTTCTGGGAGACAGAGCAGATGACAGCAGGAAGCCCAGCCCAGGATACTGCCATTAGATCATAACAGGGCCTTGCTGTCAAAACCATGGACACTCTCAGAGGAGGTCCAAAATCTGCCTCCCAATCTGGTCCTCAGTATCTCTGCTGCTACCAGGGGGACAATAGAATACACCCAATAGATTAACTTCTCCCTTCCTGTTCCTGACTTCCACCCATACTGACTCGAAAGAGGATCCTGCTACATTACCCACCCTTTCTGTAGCTGTAATAGTATCCCTGACCGGTAATGCCATCCCTCCTCCCCTTTTACACCCCCCATCTATCCCTTTTAAAGCACTGAAGTCCAGGAATATTGAGAATCCTTTCCTGCCCTGGTGCCAGCCGAGTCTCTGTATTGGCCATTACATCATAAGACCATAAGACCATAAGCCAAAGGAGCAGAAGTTTGCCATTCGGCTCATCGAGTCTGCTCCGCCATTTTATCATGAGCTGATCCATTCTCCCATTTAGTCCCTCTCCCCGCCTTCTCACCATAACCTGTAATGCCCTGGCTACTCAGATACCTATCAATCTCTGCCTTAAATACACCCAATGACTTGGCCTCCACTGTCTGCCCGTGGCAACAAATTCCATAGATTCACCACCCTCTGGCTAAACAAATTTCTTCGCATTTCTGTTCTGAACGCTTAAGTCATGCCCTCTCGTACCAGACTCCCCCATCATGGAAAGAACTTCACCACATCCATTCTGTCCATGCCTTTCAACATTCAAAATGTTTCTATGCAGTCTCCCTTCAATCTTCTAAACTCCAAGGAATACAGTCCAAGAGCGGAAAACTTTCCTCATATGTTAACCCTCTCATTCCCGGAATCATTCTAGTGAATCTTCTCTGTACTCTCTCCGACGTCAGCACATCCTTTCTTAAATAAGGAGACCAAAACAGCCCACAGTAACCCAAGTGAGGTCTCACCAGCACCTTATAGAGCCTCAACATCACATCCCTGCTCCTATACTCTATTCCTCTAGAAATGAATGCCAACATTGCATTCGCCTTCTTCACCACCGACTCAACCTGGAGGTTAACCTGAAAGGTATCCTGTATGAGGACTCCCAAGTCCTGTTGCATCTCAGAACTTTGAATTCTTTCCCCATTTAAATAATAGTCTGCCTGTTTATTTCTTCTGCCAACGTGCATCACCATACACTTTCCAACATCGTATTTCATTTGCCACTTCTTTGCCCATTCTTCCAATCTATCCAAGTCTCTCTGCAGACTCTCCGTTTGCTCAGCACCACCAGCCCTTCCAACTATGTTCGTATTATCAGCAAACTTAGCCACAAACCCATCTATTGCATAATCCAAATCGTTGATGTACAATGTAAAAAGAAACGGCCCCAACACGGACCCCTGTGGGACACCACTGGTAATCTCAGAACTTTGAATTCTCTCCCCATTTAAATAATAGTCTGCCTGTTTATTTCTTCTGCCAATGTGCAGGATCCCTTTATTCCCACTCTCTGTTTCCTGCCAATCAGCCAACGCCCTATCCACGTGTGTAACTTTCCCGTCATTCCATGGGCTCTTATCTTGTTCAGTAGACTCATGTGTGGCACCTCATCCAAGGCCTTCTGAAAACCCAAATATACAACATCCACTGCATCTCCCTTGTAGAAATATTAAGAAATATAGAAAATAGGTGCAGGAGCAGGCCGTTCGACCCTTCGAGCCTGCAACTTCATTCAGTATGGTCATGGCTGATCATCCAACTCAGAACCCGATAGCAGCCTTCCCTCCGTACCCCCGATCTCTTTAGCCACAAGAGCCAGATCTAACTCCCTCTTAAAAAAGCCAACGAACTGGCCTCAACTGTTTCCTGTGTCAGAGAATTCCACAGATTCACCACTCTCTGTGTGAAGAAGTTTTTCCTAAACTCGGTCCGAAATGGCTTCCCCTTTATCCTCAAACTGTGACCCCTCGATCTGGACTTCCCCAACTTCTAGAGCAATCTTCCTGCATCTAGCCTTTCCAATCCCTTTAGGATTTTATATGCTTCAATCAGATCCCCCCTCAATCTTCTAAATTCCAGAGACTATAAGCCTAGTCGATCCAGTCTTTTATCATATGAAAGTTCTGCAATCCCAAGAATCAATCTGGTGAACCTTCTTTGTATGTCCTCTATGGCAAGAATGTCTTTCCTCAGATTAGGGGGCCAAAACTGCACAAAATACTCATGGTGTGGTCTCACAAAGGCCTTGTACAACTGCAGTAGTACCTCCCTGCTCCTGTACTGGAATCCTCTCGCTATAAATACCAGCATACCGTTCGCCTTTTTCACCGCCTGCTGTACCTGCATGCCCACTTTCAATGACTGGTGTACAATGACACCCAGGTCTCGTTGCACCTCCCCTTTTCCTAATCGGCCACCATTCAAATAATAATCTGTTTTCCTGTTTTTGCCACCAAAGTGGAAAACCTCACATTTATCCACATTAAATTGCATCTGCCATGAATTTGCCTACTCACCTAACCTATCCAAGTCACCCTGCATCCTCTTAGCATCCTCCTCACAGCTAACACTGCCGCCCAGCTTCGTGTCATCCGCAAACTTGGAGATGCTGCATTTAATTCCCTCATATAGGTCATTAATTATACTGTAAACAACTGGGGTCTCAGCACTGAGCCTTGGGTTACCCCACCAGTCACTCCCTGCCATTCTGAAAAGGTCCCGTTTATTCCACTCTTTGCTTTCTGTCTGCCAACCAATTCTCTATCCACATCAATACCTTACCCCAAATACTGTGTGCTTTAAGTTTGCCCACTAATCTCCTGTGTGGGACCTTGTCAAAAGCCTTTTGAAAATCCAAATATCCCACATCCACTGGTTCTCCCCTATCCACTCTACTATTTACATCCTCAAAAAATTCTATGAAATTCGGCAGACACGATTTTCCTTTCACAAATCCATGCTGACTTTGTCCGATGATTTCACCGCTTTCCAAATGTGCTGTTATCACATCTTTTATTAGTGACTCTAGCATTTTCCCCAACACCGATGTCAGGCTAACCTATAATTCCCCGGTTTCTCTCTCCCTCCGTTTTCAAAAAGCGGGGTTACATTAGCCACCCTCCAATCCTCAGAATCTAGTCCAGTATCTAAAGAGTTTTGAAAAATTATCATCAATGCATCCACTATTTCTTGGGCTACTTCCTTAAGCACTCTGGGATGCAGACCTTCTGGCCCTGGGGATTTATCTGCCTTTAATCTCTTCAATTTACCTAACACCACTTCCCTACGAACATGAGTTTCCCTTAATTCCTCCATCTCACGAGACCCTCTGTCCCCTACTATTTCCGGAAGATTATATATATCCTCCTTAGTGAAGACCGAACCAAAGTAGTTATTCAATTGGTCTGCCATGTCCTTTTTCCCCATAATCAATTCACCTGTTTCTGTCAGTAGGGGACCTACATTTGTCTTAACCAATCATTTTCTTTGTCTAGCCGACTTGTAACTCACTCAAAAAATTGTAATAGGTTTGTCAGGCAGGATTTTCCTTTAAGGAATCCATGCTGAGTTCTGCCTATCTTGCCATATCCCTCTTGGTACTCAGTAACCTGATCCTTGACAATCGACTCCAACAGCATCCCAACCACCGATGTCAAGCTAATAGGTCTATAATTTCCTTTTTGCTTCCTTGCTCCCTTCTTAAACATCTGAGTGACATTTGCAACCTTCCAGTCCTCCGGAACCATGCCAGAATCTATCGACTTTTGAAAGATCATCGCTAATGCCTCCGCAATCTCCACAGCTACTTTCTTCAGAACACGCGGGTGCATTCCATCTGCTCCGGGAGATTTATCTACCTTTAGACTATTCAGCTTCCTGAGTACTTTCTGTGTCGTAATTGTGACTGCGCACATTTCTCTTCTCTGCCTCCCTTGAGTGTCCGGTGTACTGCTGATGCCTTCCTCAGTGAAGACTGACGCAAAATACACATTCAGTTCCTCCGCCATCTCCTTATCATAATTCCATGTATGTATCCAAGCTCTCAGCTCAGCACCTTTGTTCCTGATGTTTCTTGCAGTGAAATACACCCACGTTAGCCCTTCAGCCTTCCTACCTTTACACCCTTTATTCTGCTTCTCTTTCCTCAAAGCCTATCTCCTCCCAGCTTCTTACTTCATTTCCCTTCCCCGATCACTCATCTTTCCCCTCATCTGCTCTCAAGATGTGTATAGGTTTTGAGGGGTATAGATAGGGTGAATAAAATGCACCCTATTCCCATCATTCCCAGAATCACTTGGCGTGGTGGATAGAGACAAAGTAGTTCCGTAATCAGTGACACGTCTGTGCACTACATAAGAGAATGGATACAGTCGGTGACACGACAAACTCACAGGCAAAGTGTCACCTCATCTGGATGGGCAGGTCTGCCAATTGTTGAGACCCGACGTGGATTATAAGCAGAGAATGGATAAACTCGCGTTGTTTTCTCTGCAGCTGCGGAGGCTGAAGGAAAATTTAACAAATGTTTGTCAGATTACAGAGTCACAGATAGAACAGACAATTGGTTTTGTTGAAATATCACAGACGAGGTGGCATGTCTTTATGCTGAGAGGGGTTAAGTTGAAAGGAGTTATGTGGGGCAAGGTTTTGTTGACATCTTGTGGTGGGTGCATGAAATGCCCCTCCAGGGGTGATACTTGAAGCAAATACAACAGAGAGGATCAAGAGACTCTTCAATAGGTACATGAACGTACAGGAAATGGACAAGTGGGGATATTATATTGTTAGATGGCATTAATTCAGTGGGGCATTAAATGAGAAATTAATGGCATGTTTTTCAAATGTTTTGTTCACTGTTCCAAGTTCATAGAACATAGAACATAGAATAGTACAGCACAGTACAGGCCCTTCGGCCCACAATGTTGTGCCGACCCTCAAACCCTGCCTCCAATCTTAGCCCCCAACTTAAATTCCTCCATATACCTGTCTAGTAGTCTCCTAAACTTCACTAGTGTATCTGCCTCCACCACTGACTCAGGCAGTGCATTCTACACACCAACCACTCTCTGAGTAAAAAACCTTCCTCTAATATCCCCCTTGAACTTCCCACCCCTTACCTTAAAGTCGTGTCCTCTTGTATTGAGCAGTGGTGCCCTGGGGAAGAGGTGCTGTCTATCCACTCTATCTATTCCTCTTATTATCTTGTACACCTCTATCATGTCTCCTCTCATCCTCCTTCTCTCCAAAGAGTAAAGGCCTAGCTCCCTTAATCTCTGATCATGATGCATACTCTCTAAACCAGGCAGCATCCTGGTAAATCTCCTCTGTACCCTTTCCAATGCTTTCACATCCTTAATATAGCGAGGTGAGCAGAACTGGACACAGTACTCCAAGTGTGTCCTAACCAGAGTTTTATAAAGCTGCATCATTACATCGCAAATCTTAAACTCCATCCCTCGAATTATGAAAGCTAACACCCCGTAAACTTTCTTAACTACCCTATCCACCTGTGAGGGAACTTACAGGGATCTGTGGACATGTACCCCGAGATCCCTCTGCTCCTCCACTCAACCATGTTTCCTGCCACTTACTTTGTACTCTGCCTTGATGTTTGTGCTTCCAAAGTGTACCACGTCAAACTTCTCCGAGTTGAACTCCATCTGCCACTTCTCAGCCCACTTCTACATCCTGACACTGTCTCGCTGCAATCTTTGACAATCCTCTACACTATCTACAACAGCACCAACCTTTGTGTCATCTGCAAACTTGCCAACCCACCCTTCTACCTCCGCATCCAGGTCGTAAATTAAAATCACAAAATGTAGAGGTCCCAGACCAGATACTTGTGGGACACCACTAGTCACAATCCTCCAATCTGAATGTACTCCCTCCAACACCACCCTCTGCCTTCTGCAGGCAAGACAATTCTGAATCCACCTGGCCAAACCTCCCTGGCTCCCATGCCTTCTGACTTTCTGAATAAGCCTACCGTGTGGAATCTTGTCCAATCTTGTTCCTCGAAATGTTTTTCAACCCTTGGACTGGATCCAGCAGCTCTGGCTGATCTTACCAGTTCTTGTGAAATCTTCATCACTATTCTCCACCTTATACCAACAAATCAAACTGAAAACACTTTCTTGACAGTTCCAGGTAAATTTATTATCAAAACATGTATACATTACCACGTGATTCATGGAGATTCAATTTCTTGCACCGGCTGAGAAGAAAAAAAACACACAATAGAATTTATTAAAAACTGCACAGGAAAAGACAAAGACAGAGAAGCTACCGATGGGCAAGGGTAATAAAGGGTGAAAATAAAAAAAAATACGACTATGATATTGAGTTGTAGACTCTGTGAAAGTGAGTCTGTAGGTTGTGGAATCAGTTGAGATTTGTTGATGAATGAGGTTATCCACACCGGTTCAGGAGCCTGATGGTTGTAGGGTAACAACTGTTCCTGATCAAAGGGGTCCAGCGTCCCTCTCCCAGATGTAGTGGTGAGGAGAGAGCGTATCCTGAATGCTGGGCGTCCTTGATGATAGATGCTGCTTTCCTGTGGCAGTGGCCCATGTGAATCACAAAC
Source organism: Mobula birostris (assembly GCF_030028105.1). Lineage (NCBI taxonomy): Eukaryota > Metazoa > Chordata > Chondrichthyes > Myliobatiformes > Myliobatidae > Mobula > Mobula birostris. Next base: position 108,952,716 of record NC_092382.1, on the reverse strand, counting down.
AGAACCCTCTCCTGCTGGGGAAGTGCAGGATCTAATAGACTGTGAGGCAAGACCCTCTTGAATACATTTGTCCTTGACCGGCATTTCAGGTCCTGGGAGGGAATAAAGTCTCCCTCATGTGGACAGGATCCTGAAATAACTATGGCACAACTGTAGAGCCGATGGGGTGGTGCGTGTGTTTTCCATCTCTTCACTGAAAACCTGAAGGCGGTCGGAGTATTCCTTGGAACCTTCCTCAGAACATCATAGGTCAAAGACTTGGGAATGTCAGAGGCAGCTCGGAAACATAGATTACAGTCTTGGGAATCCTGTAAGCTTCTGGGAGGCAGAGCAGATGACAGCAGGAAGCCCAGCCCAGGATACTGATATTAGACCATAAGAGGACCATGCTGTCAAAACCATGGACACTCTCAGAGGAGGTCCAAAATCTGCCTCCCAATCTGCTCCTCAGTATCTCTGCTGCTACCAGGGGGACTATAGACTACACCCAATAGAATAACTGCTCCCTTCCTGTTCCTGACCTCCACCCATACTGACTCGAAAGAGGATCCTGCTACATTACCCACCCTTTCTGTAGCTTTAATAGTATCCCTGACCGGTAATGCCATCCCTCCTCCCCTTTTACGCCCACCATCTATCCCTTTTAAAGCACTGAAGTCCAGGAATATTGAGAATCCTTTCCTGCCCTGGTGCCAGCCGAGTCTCTGTAATGGCCATTACATCATAAGACCATAAGACCATAAGCCAAAGGAGCAGAAGTTTGCCATTCGGCTCATCGAGTCTGCTCCGCCATTTTATCATGAGCTGATCCATTCTCCCATTTAGTCCCTCTCCCCAGCCTTCTCACCATAACCTTTGATGCCCTGGCTGCTCGAATACCAATCAATCTCTGCCTTAAATACAGCCAATGACTTGGCCTCCACTGTCTGCCCGTGGCAACAAATTGCATAGATTCATCACCATCTGGCTAAAAAAATTTCTTCGCATTTCCGTTCTGAATGGGCACCCTTCAACGCTTAAGTCATGCCCTCTTGTACCAGACTCCCCCATCATGGAAACAACTTCACCACATCCATTCTGTCCATGCCTTTCCACATTCAAAATGTTTCTATGCAGTCTCCCCTCAATCTTCTAAACTCCAAGGAGTACAGTCCAAGAGCGGAAAAAAGTTCCTCATATGTTAACCCTCTCATTCCCGGAATCATTCTAGTGAATCTTCTCTCTGCCCTCTCCAAAGTCAGCACATCCTTTCTTAAATAAGGAGACCAAAACAGCCCACAGTAACCCAAGTGAGGTCTCACCAGCGTCTTATAGAGCCTCAACATCACATCCCTGCTCCTATACCCTATTCCTCTAGAAATGAATGCCAACATTGCATTCGCCTTCTTCACTACCGACTCAACCTGGTGGTTAACCTGAAAGGTATCCTGTATGAGGACTCCCAAGTCCTGTTGCATCTCAGAACTTTGAATTCTCTCCCCATTTAAATAATAGTCTGCCTGTTTATTTCTTCTGCCAATGTGCATCACCATACACTTTCCAACATTGTATTTCATTTGCCACTTCTTTGCCCATTCTTCCAATCTATCCAAGTCTCTCTGCAGACTCTCCATTTCCTTAGCACCACCAGCCCTTCCAACTATGTTCGTATCATCAGCAAGATTAGCCACAAAACCATCTATTCCATAATCCAAATCGTTGATGTACATTGTAAAAAGAAGCGGCCCCAACACGGACCCCTGTGGGACACCACTGGTAACCGGCAGCCAACCAGAATAGGATCCCTTTATTCCCACTCTCTGTTTCCTGCCAATCAGCCAATGCCCTATCCACGTATATAACTTTCCCGTCATTCCATGGGCTCTTATCTTGTTCAGTAGATTCATGTGTGGCACCATATCAAAGGCCTTCTGAAAACCCAAATGTACAACATCCACTGCATCTCCCTTGTAGAAATATATAGAAATATAGAAAATAGGTGCAGGAGCAGGCCGTTCGACCCTTCGAGCCTGCAACTTCATTCAGTATGGTCATGACTGGTCATCCAACTCAGAACCCTAGAGCAACCTTCCCTCCGTACCCCCGATCTCTTTAGCCACAAGAGCCAGATCTAACTCCCTCTTAAAAAAGCCAACGAACTGGCCTCAACTGTTTCCTGTGTCAGAGAATTCCACAGATTCACCACTCTCTGTGTGAAGAAGTTTTTCCTAAACTCGGTCCGAAAAGGCTTCCCCTTTATCCTCAAACTGTGACCCCTCGATCTGGACTTCCCCAAATTCCGGAGCAATCTTCCTGCATCTAGCCTTTCCAATCCCTTTAGAATTTTATACGCTTCAATCAGATCCCCCCTTAATCTTCTAAATTCCAGAGACTATAAGCCTAGTCGATCCAGTCTTTTATCATATGAAAGTCCTGCCATCCCAAGAATCAATCTGGTGAACCTTCTTTGTATGTCCTCTATGGCAAGAATGTCTTTCCTCAGATTAGGGGACCAAAACTGCACAAAGTACTCCAGGTGTGGTCTCACTAAGGCCTTGTACAACTGCAGTAGTACCTCCCTGCTCCTGTATTCGAATCCTCTCGCTATAAATGCCAGCATACCATTTGCCTTTTTCACCGCCTGCTGTACCTGCATGCCCACTTTCAATGACTGGTGTATAATGACACCCAGGTCTCGTTGCACCTCCCCGTTTCCTAATCGGCCACCATTCAAATAATAAACTGTTTTCCTGTTTTTGCCACCAAAGTGGAAAACCTCACATTTATCCACATTAAATTGCATCTGCCATTAATTTGCCCACTCACCTAACCTATCCAAGTCACCCTGCATCCTCTTAGCATCCTCCTCACAGCTAACACTGCCGCCCAACTTTGTGTCATCCGCAAACTTGGAGATGCTGCATTTAATTCACTCATATAGATCATTAATTATATTGTAAACAACTGGGGTCTCAGCACTGAGCCTTGGGTTACCCCACTAGTCACTCCCTGCCATTCTGAAAAGGTCCCATTTATTCCACTCTTTGCTTTCTGTCTGCCAAACAATTCTCTATCCACATCAATACCTTACCCCAAATACTGTGTGCTTTAAGTTTGCCCACTAATCTCCTGTGTGAGACCTTGTCAAAAGCCTTTTGAAAATCCAAATATCCCACATCCACTGGTTCTCCCCTATCCACTCTACTATTTACATCCTCAAAAAATTCTATGAAATTCGTCAGACAAGATTTTCCTTTCACCAATCCATGCTGACTTTGTCCGATGATTTCACCGCTTTCCAAATGTGCTGTTATCACATCTTTTATAAGTGACTCTAGCATTTTCCCCACCACCGATGTCAGGCTAACCTATAATTCCCCAGTTTCTCTCTCCCTCCGTTTTCAAAAAGCGGGGTTACATTAGCCACCCTCCAATCCTCAGAATCTAGTCCAGTATCTAAAGAGTTTTGAAAAATTATCACCAATGCATCCACTATTTCTTGGGCTACTTCCTTAAGCACGCTGGGATGCAGATCATCTGGCCCTGGGGATTTATCTGCTTTTAATCCCTTCAATTTACCTAACACCACTTCCCTACGAACATGAGTTTCCCTTAATTCCTCCATCTCACGAGACACTCTGTCCCCTACTATTTCCGGAAGATTATATATATCCTCCTTAGTGAAGACCGAACCAAAGTAGTTATTCAATTGGTCTGCCATGTCCTTTTTCCCCATAATCAATTCACCTGTTTCTGTCAGTAGGGGACCTACATTTGTCTTAACCAATCATTTTCTTTGTCTGGCCGACTTGTAATTCACTCAAAAAATTGTAATAGGTTTGTCAGGCAGGATTTTCCTTTAAGGAATCCATGCTGAGTTCTGCCTATCTTGCCATATCCCTTAGGTACTCTGTAACCTGATCCTTGACAATCGACTCCAACAACATCCCAAACACCGATGTCGAGCTAATAGGTCTATAATTTCCTTTTTGCTTCCTTGCTCCCTTCTTAAACATCTGAGTGACATTTGCAACCTTCCAGTCCTCCAGAACCATGCCAGAATCTATCGACTTTTGAAAGATCATCGCTAATGCCTCCGCAATCTCCACAGCTACTCTCTTCAGAACACGCGGGTGCATTCCATCTGCTCCGGGAGATTTATCTACCTTTAGACTATTCAGCTTCCTGAGTACTTTCTGTGTCGTAATTGTGATAGTGCACATTTCTCTTCCCTGCCTCCCTTGAGTGTCCGGTATACTGCTGATGCCTTCCTCAGTGAAGACTGACGCAAAATACACGTTCAGCTCCTCCGCCATCTCCTTATCATAATTCCATGTATGTATCCAAGCTCTCAGCTCAGCACCTTTGTTCCTGATGTTTCTTGCAGTGAAATACACCCACGTTAGCCCTTCAGCCTTCCTACCTTTACACCCTTTATTCTGCTTCTCTTTCCTCAAAGCCTATCTCCTCCCAGCTTCTTACTTCATTTCCCTTCCCGATCACTCACCTTTCCCCTCATCTGCTCTCAAGATGTGTATAGGTTTTGTGGGGAATAGATAGGGTGAATAAAATGCACCCTATTCCCATCATTCCCAGAATCACTTGGCGTGGTGGATAGAGACAAAGTAGTTCCGTAATCAGTGACACGTCTGTGCACTACATAAGAGAATGGATACAGTCGGTGACACGACAAACTCACAGGCAAAGTGTCACCTCATCTGGATGGGCAGGTCTGCCACTTGTTGAGACCCGACATGGATTATAAGCAGAGAATGGATAAACTCGCGTTGTTTTCTCTGCAGCTGCGGAGGCTGAAGGAAAATTTAACAAATGTTTGTCAGATTACAGAGTCACAGATAGAATAGGCAATTGGTTTTGTTGAAATATCACAGACGAGGTGGCATGTCTTTATGCTGAGAGGGGTTAAGTTGAAAGGAGATATGTGGGGCAAGGTTTTGTTGACATCTTGTGGTGGGTGCATGAAATGCCCCTCCAGGGGTGATACTTGAAGCAAATACAACAGAGAGGATCAAGAGACTCTACAATAGGTACATGAACGTGCAGGAAATGCACAAGTGGGGATATTATATTGTTAGATGGCATGAGTTCAGTGGGGCATTAAATTAGAAATTAATGGCATGTTTCTCGACTGTTTTGTTCACTGTTCCAAGTTCATAGAACATAGAACATAGAATAGTACAGCACAGTACAGGCCCTTCGGCCCACAATGTTGTGCTGACCATCAAACCCTGCCTCCAATCTTAGCCCCCAACTTAAATTCCTCCATATACCTGTCTAGTAGTCTCTTAAACTTCACTAGTGTATCTGCCTCCACCACTGACTCAGGCAGTGCATTCCACGCACCAACCACTCTCTGAGTAAAAAACCTTCCTCTAATATCCCCCTTGAACTTCCCACCCCTTACCTTAAAGCCATGTCCTCTTGTATTGAGCAGTGGTGCCCTGGGGAAGAGGCGCTGGCTATCCACTCTATCTATTCCTCTTATTATCTTGTACACCTCTATCATGTCTCCTCTCATCCTCCTTCTCTCCAACGAGTAAAGCCCTAGCTCCCTTAATCTCTGACCATAATGCATACTCTCTAAACCAGGCAGCATCCTGGTAAATCTCCTCTGGACCCTTTCCAATGCTTCCACATCCTTCCTATAGTGAGGTGACCAGAACTGGACACAGTACTCCAAGTGTGGCCAAACCAGAGTTTTATAGAGCTGCATCATTACATCGCGACTCTTAAACTCTATCCCTCGACTTGTGAAAGCTAGCACCCCATAAGATTTCTTAACTACCCTATCCACCTGTGAGGCAACTTTCAGGCAACACACATAAAAGTTGCTGGTGAACGCAGCAGGCCAGGCAGCATCTCTGGGAAGAGGTGCAGTCGACGTTTCAGGCCGAGACCCTTCGTCAGGACTAACTGAAGGCGGACATTTACCCCGAGGTCCCTCTGCTCCTCCAGACAACCAGGTATCCAGCCACTTACTTTTTACTCTGCCTTGGAGTTTGTCCTTCCAAAATGTACCACCTCACACTTATCCGAGTTGAACTCCATCTGCCACTTCTCAGCCCACTTCTGCATCCTGTCACTGTCTCTCTGCAATCTTTGACAATCCTCTACACTATCCACAACACCACCAACCTTTGTATCATCTGCAAACTTGCCAACCCACCCTTCTACCTCCGCATCCAGGTCGTAAATAAAAATCACGAAGAGTAGAAGTCCCAGAACAGACCCTTGTGGGACACCACTAGTCACAATCCTCCAATCTGAATACACTCCCTCCACCACCACCCTCTGCCTTCTGCAAGCAAGCCAATTCTGAATCCACCTGGCCAAACCTCCCTGGCTCCCATGCCTTCTGACTTTCTGAATAAGCCTACCGTGTGGATTCTTGTCAAATCTTGTTCCTTGGAATGTTTTTCAACCCTTGGACTGGATCCAGCAGCTCTGGCTGATCTTACCAGCTCTTGTGAAATCTTCATCACTATTCTCCACCTTATACCAACAAATCAAACCTACAATTTTTTCTTGACAATTTCAGGTAAATTTATTATCAAAACATGTATACATTACCACGTGATTCATGGAGATTCAATTTCTTGCACCTGTTGAGAAGGAAAAAAAAACACACAGCAGAATTTATTAAAAACTGCACAGGAAAAGACAAAGACAGAGAAGCTACCGATGGGCAAGGATAATAAAGGGTGAAAATAAAAAAAAATACGACTATGATATTGAGTGGTAGACTCTGTGAAAGTGAGTCTGTAGGTTGTGGAATCAGTTGAGATTTGTTGATGACTGAGGTTATCCACACCGGTTCAGGAGCCTGATGGTTGTCGGGTAACAACTGTTCCTGAACAAAGGGGTCCAGCGACCCTCTCCCAGATGTAGTGGTGAGGAGAGAGCGTATCCTGAATGCTGGGCGTCCTTGATGATAGATGCTGCTTTCCTGTGGTAGTGGCCCATGTGAATCACAAACAGAACCCTCTCCTGCTGGAGAAGTGCAGGATCTAATAGACTGTGAGGCAAGATCCTTGTGAATACATTTGTCCTTGACCAGCATTTCAGGTCCTGGGAGGGAAAAAAGTCTCCCTCATGTGGACAGGATCCTGAAATAACTATGGCACAACTGTAGAGCCGATGGGGTGGTGCGTGTGTTTTCCACTCTTCACTGAAAACCTCAAGGAGGTTGACGTATTCCTCGGAAACTTCCTCAGAACATCATAGGTCAAAGACTAGGGAATGTCAGAGGCAGCTCGGAAACATAGATTACAGTCTTGGGAATCCTGTAAGCTTCTGGGAGGCAGAGCAGATGACAGCAGGAAGCCCAGCCCAGGATACTGCCATTAGACCATAACAGGGCCTTGCTGTCAAAACCATGGACACTCTCAGAGGAGGTCCAAAATCTGCCTCCCAATCTGCTCCTCAGTATCTCTGCTGCTACCAGGGGGCCTGTAGAATACTCCCAATAGATTAAATGCTCCTGCCTGTTCCTGACTTCCACCCATACTGACTCAAAAGAGGATCCTGCTACGTTACCCACCCTTTCTGTAGCTTTAATAGTATCCCTGACCGATAATGCCATCCCTCCTCCCCTTTTACGCCCACCATCTATCCCTTTTAAAGCACTGAAGTCCAGGAATACTGAGAATCCTTTCCTGCCCTGGTGCCAGCCGAGTCTCTGTAATGGCCATTACATCATAAGACCATAAGACCATAAGCCAAAGGAGCAGAAGTTTGCCATTCGGCTCATCGTGTCTGCTCAGCCATTTTATCATGAGCTGATCCATTCTCCCATTTAGTCCCTCTCCCCTGCCTTCTCACCATAACCTTTGATGCCCTGGCTACTCAGATACCTATCAATCTCTGCCTTAAATACACCCAATGACTTGGCCTCCACTGTCTGCCCGTGGCAACAAATTCCATAGATTCACCACCCTCTGACTAAAAAAATTTCTTCGCATTTCTGTTCTGAATGGGCGCTCTTCAACGCTTAAGTCATGCCCTCTCGTACCAGACTCCCCCATCATGGAAACAACTTCACCACATCCATTCTGTCCATGCCTTTCAACATTCAAAATGTTTCTATGCAGTCTCCCCTCAATCTTCTAAACTCCAAGGAGTACGGTCCAAGAGCGGAAAATCATTCCTCATATGTTAACCCTCTCATTCCCGGAATCATTCTAGTGAATCTTCTCTCTGCCCTCTCCAACGTCAGCACATCCTTTCTTAAATAAGGAGACCAAAACAGCCCACAGTAACCCAAGTGAGGTCTCACCAGCGCCTTATAGAGCCTCAACATCACATCCCTGCTCCTATACTCTATTCCTCTAGAAATGAATGCCAACATTGCATTCGCCTTCTTCACTACTGACTCAACCTGGAGGTTAACCTGAAAGGTATCCTGTATGAGGACTCCCAAGGCCGGTTACATCTCAGAACTTTGAATTCTCTCCCCATTTAAATAATAGTCTGCCTGTTTATTTCTTCTGCCAATGTGCATCACCATACACTTTCCAACATCGTATTTCATTTGCCACTTCTTTGCCTATTCTTCCAATCTATCCAAGTCTCTCTGCAGACTCTCCATTTCCTCAGCACTACCGGCCCTTCCAACTATGTTCGTATCTTCAGCAAGATTAGCCACAAAACCATCCATTGCATAATCCAAATCGTTGATGTACAATGTAAAAAGAAACGGCCCCAACACGGACCCCTGTGGGACACCACTGGTAACCGGCAGTCAACCAGAATAGGATCCCTTTATTCCCACTCTCTGTTTCCTGCCAATCAGCCAACGCCCTATCCACGTATGTAACTTTCCCATCATTCCATGGGCTCTTATCTTGTTCAGTAGACTCATGTGTGGCACCTTATCCAAGGCCTTCTGAAAACCCAAATATACAACATCCACTGCATCTCCGTGGTAGAAATATATAGACTCTTAAACTCTATCCCTCGACTTGTGAAAGCTAGCGCCCCATAAGCTTTCTTAACTACCCTATCCACCTGTGAGGCAAATTTCAGGCAACACACATAAAAGTTGCTGGTGAACACAGCAGGCCAGGCAGCATCTCTAGGAAGAGGTGCAGTCGACGTTTCAGTCCGAGACCCTTCGTCAGGACTAACTGAAGGCGGACATTTATCCCGAGGTCCCTTTGCTCCTCCAGACAACCAGGTATCCAGCCACTTACTTTTTACTCTGCCTTGGAGTTTGTCCTTCCAATGTGTACCACGTCAAACTTCTCCGGGTTGATCTCCATCTGCCACTTCTCAGCCCACTTCTGCATCCTGTCAATGTCTCTCTGCAATCTTTGACAACCCTCTACACTACGTACAACAGCACCAACCTTTGTATCATCTGCAAACTTGCCAACCCACCCTTCTACCTCTGCATCCAGGTCGTAAATAAAAATCACGAAAAGTAGAGGTCCCAGAACAGACCCTTGTGGGACACCACTAGTCACAATCCTCCAATCTGAATGTACTCCCTCCACCACCACCCTCTGCCTTCTGCAGGCAAGATAATTCTGAATCCACCTGGCCAAACCTCCCTGGCTCCCATGCCTTCTGACTTTCTGAATAAGCCTACCGTGTGGAATCTTGTCCAATCTTGTTCCTCGGAATGTTTTTCAACCCTTGGACTGGATCCAGCAGCTCTGGCTGATCTTACCAGTTCTTGTGAAATCTTCATCACTATTCTCCACCTTATACCAACAAATCAAACTGAAAACCCTTTCTTGACAGTTCCAGGTAAATTTATTATCAAAACATGTATACATTACCACGTGATTCATGGAGATTCAATTTCTTGCACCTGTTGAGAAGGAAAGAAAAATACACAATAGAATTTATTAAAAACTGAACAGGAAAAGACAAAGACAGAGAAGCTACTGATGGGCAAGGGTAATAAAGGGTGAAAATAAAAAAAAATACGACTATGATATTGAGTTGTAGACTCTGTGAAAGTGAGTCTGTAGGTTGTGGAATCAGTTGAGATTTGTTGATGAATGAGTTTATCCACACCGGTTCAGGAGCCTGATGGTTGTAGGGTAACAACTGTTCCTGAACAAAGGGGTCCAGCATCCCTCTCCCAGATGTAGTGGTGAGGAGAGAGCGTATCCTGAATGCTGGACGTCCTTGATGATAGATGCTGCTTTCCTGTGGCAGTGGCCCATGTGAATCACAAACAGAACCCTCTCCTGCTGGGGAAGTGCAGGATCTAATAGACTGTGAGGCAAGACCCTCTTGAATACATTTGTCCTTGACCAGCATTTCAGGTCCTGGGAGGGAATAAAGTCTCCCTCATGTGGACAGGATCCTGAAATAACTATGGCACAACTGTAGAGCCGATGGGGTGGTGCGTGTGTTTTCCATCTCTTCACTGAAAACCTCAAGGAGGTCGACATATTCCTCGGAAACTTCCTCAGGACATCATAGGTCAAAGACTAGGGAATGTCAGAGGCAGCTCGGAAACATAGATTACGGTCTTGGGAATCCTGTGAGCTTCTGGGAGGCAGAGCAGATGACAGCAGGAAGCCCAGCCCAGGATACTGCCATTAGACCATAACAGGACCATGCTGTCAAAACCATGGACACTCTCAGAGGAGGTCCAAAATCTGCCTCCCAATCTGCTCCTCAGTATCTCTGCTGCTACCAGGGGGACTATAGAATACACCCAATAGATTAACTGCTCCCTTCCTGTTCCTGCCTTCCACCCATACTGACTCGAAAGAGGATCCTGCTACATTACCCACCCTTTCTGTAGCTGTAATAGTATCCCTGACCAGTAATGCCATCCCTCCTCCCATTTTACGCCCCCCTCCATCCCTTTTAAAGCACTGAAGTCCAGGAATATTGAGAATCCTTTCCTGCCCTGCTGCCTGCCAAGTCTCTGTAATGGCCATTACATCATAAGACCATAAGACCATAAGCCAAACGAGCAGAAGTTTGCCATTCGGCTCATCGTGTCTGCTCCGCCATTTTATCATGAGCTGATCCATTCTCTGAAGCACCTTCAATTACTCCAGAAGACTGAGGTTTGGTAAAAATACTGAAAGGCTTTTATTCGTTGTACAATACGACGTCCACAGTGAGTGTCTGCCCCCAGAGTGAGGACGAGGGGCAAGGCGAACACCTTTATACAGGTCACGCTGGGAGGAGCCACAGGGGCAGTGAGCAGAGGGGTGTGTCCAGACAGGTAACCGAGTTACAACAAATATACATGGTTTACCACATTCACCCCTCCTTTTTTTTTAAAAAGGAGTCCCGCGGGGTGAAGTGACTGACAATATTTACAAGAAGTATATTTACAGGTCAAGTCTATCAGGCGGTCGAGTCCGTCGCTGTGATCGACAAGCATCGGCGATGGTGGTTGTGCTGGCTCCGGCCTGACTTCAGGTGCCAGCACGTTAGGCGTCGGTAATCCCTCCTGCGGGCGCCAGGTCGCGGATGGAGACCGTGTCCTCCCGCCCATCAGGTAAAACCACGTAGGCATACTGGGGGTTCGCATGAAGTAAGTGAACCCTCCCGACTATCGGGAAGTATTTATGGCTCCTCGCATGTTTCCGGAGCAGCACTGGCCCCGGGGACGTCAGCCAAGGTGGTAGGGTGGTCCCAGTGGTCGATTTTCTGGGAAACGAAAAGAGCCGCTCATGGGGGGTGGCATAACAGGGAGCGGATGGAGTGGAGTGCCTCGGGAAGGACGTCTTGCCAGCGGGAGACTGGCAGTCCCTTTGACCTGAGGGCTAAGAGTGTGGCTTTCCACACTGTGCCATTCTCCTTCTCTACCTGTCCATTCCCCCGGGGATTACAGCTCGTGGTCCTACTGGTCGCAACTCCCCTAGCCAGTAGATATTGGTCACTCATAAACGAGGACGCTCTGTCACTGTGGATATAGCATGGGTATCCGAACAGAGTGAAGAACTTGCGCAGGGCTTTTACAACTGACGTGGTAGTGGTGTCGGGGCAGGGATGGCGAAGGGGAACCGCGAGTACTCGTCAATTACGTTAAGAAAGTACACATTGCGGTCGGTGGAGGGAAGGGGGCCCTTAAAGTCGACACTCAGTCGCTCAAAGGGGCGGGTGGCCTTGATGAGTGGTGCCTTTTCGGTTCGGTAGAAGTGCGGTTTGCACTCTGTGCAGACTTGGCAGTCCCTGGTCATCATCCTGATCTCCTCAAGGGAGTAAGGCAGGTTCCGGGCTTTCACGAAGTGGAAAAGCCGGGTGACTCCCGGGTGGCAAAGCTCTACATGCAGGGCGTATAGCCGGTCGATCTGCGCGCTGGCGCACGTTCCCCGGGATAGGGCGTCGGAGGGCTCGTTGAGCTTCCCAGGCCTGTACATGATGTCATAGTTGTAGGTGGAGAGTTCGATTCTCCACCTCAGGATTTTATCATTTTTGATTTTGCTCCGCTGCTGATTACTGAACATGAATGCGACTGAGCGCTGGTCAGTTAGCAGGGTGAACCTTTTGCCGGCAAGATAGTGCCTCCAGTGCCTTATAGCTTCCACTATGGCCTAGGCCTCTTTCTCCACCGTGGAGTGCCGAAGTTCAGGGCCTTGAAGGGTACGGGAGAAGAACACCACTGGTCTTCCTGCCTGGTTAAGGGTAGCAGCCAGCGCAAAGTCGGAGGCGTCACTCTCTACTTGGAAGGGAATGGCCTCATTCACCGCATGCATTGCTGCTTTGGCAATGTCCCCTTTTATGCGGTTGAAGGTCGCGTGGGCCTCGGCAGAGAGGGGAATGTGGTGGACTTGACCAGGGGGCGGGCCTTGTCTGCATAGTTAGAGACCCATTGGGCGTAATATGAAAAGAAGCCCAGGCACCTTTTGAGTGCTCTGAGGGTATTGGGAAGAGGGAGTTCCAACAAGGGGCGCATACGGTTGGGGTCAGGGCCAATGACTCCATTCTCCACGACCCACCCAAGGACAGCAAGTCGGTTGGTCCCAAATACACAGTTGTCCTTGTTATAGGTGAGGTTGAAAGATTTGGCCGCTTGGAGAAATTTTTGGAGGTTGTTGTCGTGATCCTGCCGGTCGTGGCCGCAGATGGTGATGTTATCCAGATATGGGAACGTGGCCTTCAGTTGGCACTGGTCCACCATCCGGTCCATTGCCCTCTGGAAGACAGATACACCATTCGTGACACCAAAGGGGACGCGCAGGAATTGATAAAGCCTGCCGTCCGCCTCGAAGGCAGTGTAAGGGCGGTCCTCCAGGTGGATGGGCAGCTGATGGTAAGCGGATTTTAGGTCTATGGTCGAGTACACCTTGTACTGTGCTATCTGATTGACATTATCCGTGATGCGGGTATCGATCGATCCCTGGAATCAATCTGGTGAACCTTCTTTGTATGTCCTCTATGGCAAGAATGTCTTTCCTCAGATTAGGGGACCAAAACTGCACAAAATACTCATGGTGTGGTCTCACAAAGGCCTTGTACAACTGCAGTAGTACCTCCCTGCTCCTGTACTCGAATCCTCTTGCTGTGAATGCCAGCATACCATTCGCCTTTTCACCGCCTGCTGTACCTGCATGCCCACTTTCAATGACTGGTGTATAACGACACCCAGGTCTTGTTGCACCTCCCATTTTCCTAATCGGCCACCATTCAAATAATAATCTGTTTCCCTGTTTTTGCCACCAAAGTGGAAAACCTCACACTTATCCACATTAAATTGCATCTGCCATGAATTTGCCCACTCACCCAATCTATCCAAGTCACCCTGCATCCTCTTAGCATCGTCCTCACAGCTAACACTGCCACCCAGCTTCGTGTCATCCGCAAACTTGGAGATGCTGCATTTAATTCCCTCATCTAGGTCATTAATTATATTGTAAACAACTGGGGTCCCAGCACTGAGCCTTACAGTACCCCACTAGTCACCGCCTGCCATTCTGAAAAGGTCCCGTTTATTCCACTCTTTGCTTCCTGTCTGCTAACCAATTCTCTATCCACATCAATACCTACCCCCAATACCGTGTGCTTTAAGTTTGCCCACTAATCTCCTGTGTGGGACCTTGTCAAAAGCCTTTTGAAAATCCAAATATCCCACATCCACTGGTTCTCCCCTATCCACTCTACTAGTTACATCCTCAAAAAATTCTATGAAATTCGTCAGACAAGATTTTCCTTTCACCAATCCATGCTGACTTTGCCCGATGATTTCCCCGCTTTCCAAATGTGCTGTTTTCACATCTTTTATTAGTGACTCTATCATTTTCCCCACCACCGATGTCAGGCTAACCTATAATTCCCCGGTTTCTCTCTCCCTCCGTTTTCAAAAAGCGGGGTTACATTAGCCATCCTCCAATCCTCAGAATCTAGTCCAGTGTCTAAAGAGTTTCGAAAAATTATCACTAATGCATCCACAATTTTTTGGGCTACTTCCTTAAGCACTCTGGGATGCAGATCATCTGGCCCTGGGGATTTATCTGCCTTTAATCCCTTCAATTTACCTAACACCACTTCCCTACGAACATGAGATTCCCTTAATTCCTCCATCTCACGAGACCCTCTGTCCCCTACTATTTCCGGAAGATTATATATATTCTCCTTAGTGAAGCCCGAACTAAAGTAGTTATTCAATTGGTCTGCCATGTCCTTTTTCCCCATAATCAATTCACTTGTTTCTGTCTGTAGGGGACCTACATTTGTCTTTACCAGTCTTTTCCTTTTTACATATCTATAAAAGCTTTTACAGTCAGTTTTTATGTTCCCTGCCAGTTTTCTCTCATAATCTTTTTCCCCCTTCCTAATTAAGCCCTTTGTCCTCCTCTGCTGAACTCTGAATTTCTCCCAGTCCTCAGGTGAGCCACTTTCTCTGGCTAATTTTTATGCTTCTTCTTTGGAATTGATACTATCCCTAATTTCTCTGTAGG
>NC_092382.1:108920476-108937637 GCF_030028105.1 Mobula birostris | reverse complement strand
TCAGACACAGAGTGAATCTCCCTCCACTCCGTCCCAACACACACGCCCGTGGTCAGACACAGAGTGAAGCTCCCTCCACTCCGTCCCAACACACACGCCCGTGGTCAGACACAGAGTGAATCTCCCTCCACTCCGTTAGTGCTAGTTTTGCCACTTCCACCGGATATCGCTCGCTCGGTACTGAGCATCACTACGTCTCTGTATGTACAAGCCGGTCGTGTGGTTTCACACCAGTTCCGCCTAGTGCAGCAAACTCACCAGCCACTCACAGCCCTTCCTCTCCTCCTCCTCCCTCCTCAGTTCCACGTCGAGTCACAAGCCGATATTATCTCTGAGACAGGCACGCAATTAGAGGCTACAGAAAGACTGAAGTGATGGTGAGTGGTGAAAAGGGGAGAGAAGGAGTAAGTAGGGAGATTCTTTCAGTTTCTGGATCCGTTGTTGTGTTATGGAACTGTGGGGAGAGAGCTTCACTCTGTGTCTGAGCACAGGTTGTGAGCCGGGACGGTGTGGAGGGCGCTTCCATCTGTCTCTGACGCTGGGTATGTGTCATGGGACTGTGAGAGGGCGAATCACTCTGTGTCTGACCACGGGAGTGTGTGATGGGCTGCTGTGGAGGGAGATTCACTCTGTGTCTGAGGCCGGGAGTGTGTGATGGGACAGTGCAGTGGGGGATTCACTCTGTGTATGATTCTGAGTACTGCGAGATGGGATGGTCTGCAGGGAGCTGTACTTGTGTCTGACCCCGGGTGCGGTTGGTCGGACGGTGCCGAGGGCTCTCTGTCTCTCTCTCTCTCTCTCTCTCTCTCACACACACACACACACACACACACACACACACACACGCTCTCTCTCTCTCTCTCTCTCTCTCTCTTTCTCACACACACAGCCGATCCAGCACATGATCTCCCGCTCCACCACCCTCTTAGCTATTACCCCCATACCCATTTAATTTCACCTCCCCCCTTACTTACTGTGGAGGATGTAACTAACCCGGCTGTCCAGTGGGCGGCGCCTTTCCTGTGATCGAGACTGACGGCCCGGCCACATTTCAGCCCGGTGAATTTTCACTGTGAGCGGGAGGGTGGGAAGGGAGAAAGTAGGGTAGAGAGGGTGGGGAGACACACGAGAAGGCGTCATGAGGAGGGCAGTGAGATAGAAAGGCATAGGAGGGAGAGGTGTAAGCGGAAAAAAGGAGGGGGCTGTCGAGAGGAGCGAAATTGAAGCGGGTTAGAGACATTCCTGGGAGAGAAATCGGGAGATAGTGAGCGGAGAGTGAGGGACGCAGAGAGAGAAAATGACAGACAGCAGGTCATGGAGGGTTTTTGAGAGAGCTCCTGGGCTCCGTCTGTTTGGCTGACGTCCCTGCTATTTTTATTTTCTGCTGTCTGTTTGACCGCCCAGTCAGTGTAACCGCACGCTTTCAAGACTTCTTTGAAATAATGAAAATCCCCCGCTAATGTTCCAATGGGTGCGGTGTGTGAAACTTCAGATACCGATCAGCGTGCGTTGGTTCAAACTTCAATATCTAAACGTCCGCTGTTTTTGCTAAATACTACACGGTCTGAAAATGGCAAACTATTGCTCTGACGTCTTCTCGGAGGGAAGGGGCTGGCTTACTTCGGTGTGTGTTGCGGGTTTGTCCCGGGGCCGTGGTTTCTAGAGCACAGAGGGTCTGAAGCCCCGGAGATAAGCAGAGCAATGGGAGCGCTGACGCTCAAACCAGGAATCACCGGGAGGTTGGGGTTGTGGGGGGTGGTGTTCGGTACCAATCTCTTGGAGAATGAAGTCTCTGCGTCTGTGACAACATATCCGTCCGCCTTTCTTTCCTTGTTCACTCGTCATCCCTCAATCTTCCCCTTTTTCCATTGCTTTCTCTCTCCCTTCTTCTCTTCCTATGTCATTCCAACTTCTATATTCCTTCTCCCTCAATCGACCCTTCCCTGCATCCCTCCTCCCTCTCTGTAGCGCTTTCTCTTCTCCCTTTCTTCCTTCGGCCCCTCTCTGCCCGTTTTTTTTTAAATTCTCACTCTCTGTTTCTCCTGCTCGCGCTCTGTTTTCTCACTCTATCCTCTAATTTCTCTCCAAGACTCCACCCCTCCCTATTTTAGCCCCTCTCTCTCCCTGTTCCTTCCCACTTCTGGCCCTCTATTTCTTTCATTCCGCTCCCCCTTTCTGACTCCTGTAACCCACGTCTCTCTTTCCGCCAAGCCCTAACCTTTCCCTCACTCTCGCCTCCCTCTGAATCTCCACACTCTTCCTATTCTTTACTCCGCCACTCTCATCGCTCCAGAATAACCCTCTCTCTCAACCTTAATCTCCCTCTTCCCCATCACTTCCTCCCCTGCTCTCGGCTCCTCTCTTTATCATTTGCTCATCTGGTGTTTGTTCGGTCGGTCTGACTCCGCTGTCAACACGGGCTGCCTCTGACGACAGTTGGTTCCCCTCGCTGCGCTCAGAGACGCAGAGAATCCGAGACAGGATTAACGACAGCGAGATCTACATGAATATGCAGCTTGTAAATCTGGACGCATGGTTTCCATCGAGAAGAGAGAGGGGCGGAGACGGAGGAAAGGAATTTCAATCTCTTTCTGTCCCCAGGAATGGGTACTGGGACAGGGTGGAGTGAGCTTCACTCTGTCCCAGGAAAGGACGGTGTGATAGGACGGTGTGGACGGAACAGAACTCTGTGTCTGACCCTGGGCATGTGTGATGGCACCATGCAGAGGGAGCTTCGCCCTGTGTCTGAACACAAGACTGTGTGATGGGGCGGTGTGGAGGGAGCTTCATTATGTGTCTGACCCTGGAAGTTTGTGATGGGAGGGTGTGGAGGGAGCTTCACTCTGTTTCTGACCCCAGGAGAGTGTGATGGGATGGTGTCGAGGGAGATTCACTCTGTGTCTGAACCCGTGAGTGCATGATTGGACGGGCTGCAGGGAGCTTCACTCTGTGTCTGACCACGGGACTGTTGTTCGCACGGTGCAGTGGCTCTCTCTCTCTTCCTCTCGCTCTCTCTCACGCACACACACACACACATACACACACACACACACACACACACACCCACACACCCATAAAGCCGCTGCAGCACATCGCCTCCCGCACCACCGCCCCCTTAGTCACGACGCTCTCCGCGTTTATTTCCGTAGCCCCATTTCCTCTCAGCTCCACCTTACTTACTGTGGAGGATATAACGAATCCGGCTGCCCAGTGGGCGGCGCCTCTCCTGGGAACGGGACAGACGGCCTGGTCACATTTCAGTAGGGTGAACGTTTACTGTGAGTGGCAGAGAGTGGGAAGGGATAAAGGAGGGTAGAGCGTGTGGAGAGATAGAAAGAGAATGTTTCGTGAGGAGGGCGGTGAGATTGAAAGGGATCCGGAGAGAGAGCAGAGTGAGGCAGGGAGCTGGAGAAGGGAGCGATATTGAAGCGGGATAGATACACTGATTGAAGTGGCTGTTGTCAGATCTGAGATAGAAAGGATTCGCAGGTTTTTCCGTTTTTTTTAAAGGGCCAGCCATTTGGGAGCGGAAGAGCTGAAGACAACCGGTCAGCGAGCGCGTTTTAAAAGAAGTTTCGTCTAGCGAAGCGGCCATCTTCGTAGCTTCCATCGTCGGAGTGGACTGAGTCAGAGTTAGACGGCTTTGGCTCAACAGGCTTCGGCCAGAACAGGCAGAGGCGAGGGGATGTTCCGGTAAGTTGTTGTTGTTGTTATTGTTGTTTTTTCATCTCATTAGATTTCTTTTTTAACTAATATGTTTAGAGAGAATGTCAGGCAGGATGTTGGAATGCTCCTCCTGCAGGTTGTGGAAAGTCAGGGTGACCTCTGGTGTCCCTGACAACGACACCTGAAAGAATTGCATCCAGCTACAGCTCCTAACCAAACCGGATTACGGAACTGAAACGGGAGCTGGACGACCTCCGGATCATTCGGGAGAATGAGGTGTTTATAGACAGAAGCTTCAGGAAGGTAGTCACGCCAAAGGAGCATTGCGCAGGAAATTGGTTACCGTCAGGCGAGGGAGGGGGAAAGGACAGGAAGCGCAGGGTCCCCCTGTGGTCATTTCCCTCAACAACAAGTACAGACGTTTGTATACCGATTTGTTGACTTACCTGGGACAAGCTGCGACAGCCGGATCTCTGGCACTGAGTCTGGTTCTGCAGTGCAGAAGGGAGGGTGGAAGAAGAGGTGAGCGGTAGTGATAGGGGACTCGATAGTTAGAGGTACAGACAGGAGATTCTGTGGCCGTGGCAGGGACTCCGGGATGGTTTGATGCCTCTTGGAAGCCATGTTCAGGAATGTCTCTGATCGCCTGCATAGCATTCTGAAATGGGGGGGTGATCAGCCAGATATTATGGTGCCAATGACTTAGGAGGAAACAGCGAAGAGGTCCTGAAGAGTGAGTATCGAGAGCTTGGTAGGAAGTTAAACAGCAAGACCTCGAGGGTGATAATCTCGGATCTGGGAATATATATCCAAAATTACCTAAAATTTGTGGCACAGGTAGTAAACACACCTAATGGTGCACTGCCCTTTGTAAATCAAAGTACTGAGTACAGGAGTTGGACTGTTATGGTGAGGTTGTATAAGACATTGGTGAGGCCGCATTTGGAGTATAGTGTGCAGTTTTGATCACCTAATTACAGGAAGGTCATTAATAAGGTTGAACGAGTGCAGAGAAGGTTTACGATGATGCTGCCGGGGCTTGAGAAACTGAGTTTCAGAGAAAGGTTGAATAGGCTGGGACACTATTCTCTGTGCGCAGAAAAAGGGGAGATTTGATAGAGGAATATAACATTATGATGGGTATAGATAGAGTGACTGCAAGCAGGCTTTTATCACTGAGGCTAGGGGAGAAAAAAAAAACAGACGATATGGGTTGTGGGAAGGGGGAAGAGTTTAAAGGGAACATTGGGGGGAGGGGTTTCTTCACACAGAGGAGGTGGGAGTGTGGAATGAGCTGCCAGATGAAGTGGTAAATGCGGTACACTTTTAACTTTTAAGATAAACTTGGGATGGTACATGGATGAGAGGCGTATGGAGGGATATGGTCCAGATGCAGATCAGTGGGACTAGGCATAAAAATGGTCCGGCAGAGCCAAGAAGGGCCAAAGGGCCTGTTTCTGTGCTCTAATGTTCTATGGATCTATTGTTCGATGGAGGGAGCTTCACACTGTGCCTGGCCCCGGGAGTGTGTGATGGGACGGTGTGGGGGGAGCTTCACTCTGTTTCTGACCCCGGGAGTGTGTGATGTGACGGTGCGGAGGGAGATTCACTCTGTGTCTGAACCCGGGAGTTTGTGATGGGACGGTGTGGAGGGAGATTCACTCTGTGTGTCTGACCCCGGGAGTGTGTGATGGGACGGTGTGGAGGGAGATTCACTCTGTTTCTGACCCCGGGAGTGTGTGATGTGACGGTGCGGAGGGAGATTCACTCTGTGTCTGAACCCGGGAGTGCCTGACGGAGCGGCGTGGAGGGAGCTTCTCTCTGTGTGTCTTTGTGAGTGTGTGATGGGAAAGTACGGAGGGAGATTCACTCCGTGTCTCACCCCCGGAGTGTGTGATGCGAAGGTGTGGAGGGAGCTTCACTCTGTGTCTGACCCGGGGAGTGTGTGATGGGACGGTGTGGAGAGAGATTCACTCCGTGTCTCACCCCCGGAGTGTGTGATGGGACGGTGAGGAGGGAGCTTCGCTCTGTGTCTCACCCCCGGAGTGTGTGATGAGACGGTTTGGAGAGAGATTCACTATGTCTGACTCCGGGAGAGTGTTTGACTGTTCATTCTGCCGATGCCGAGGTACATCTCTCTCTCTCTCTCTCTCTCTTTCTCTCTCTCTCTCTCTCTCTCTCGCTCTGCCAATCTCCCTCTCTCCCCCCCTCTCTCTCTCTCTCTTTCTCTGTCTCTCTCTCTCTGTCTCCCTCTCTCCCTCTCTCTCACTCACACATACACACACACACACACACACACACACACACGCACACACACACACAGCTGCTCCAGCACGTCGCCACGCACACTACCAGCCCCTTCGCCAAATACTCCACACACCCCTCATTTCCAACATCCCGCTTCTTTTTCCCACTCTGTGTGCGCGGACGTGAAAGGGCAGAGTGAAGGTGGTTTTCAGAGGGTTTGGGGACAGAAAGAGAAGGCTGATTGAGGAGGGAAGTCAGATGTAAAGGCACACGGCGAGAGGGGTGGAGAGAGGGAGGGACAGCGAGGGAGTTGCGAAACTCAAGCGGGATCGGTACATTCATGGGGATAGATAGGGAGACAGTGACTTATGCAGAGAGCGAAAGGGATAGACAGGAAATAATGGAGGGTGTTTGATTGAGCTCCGGAACTCCCTCTTTTAGGCTGACGTCCCTGTTATTGTTTTGCTGTCTTGATGAAGAACCAGTCAGAGTAGTCGCACGCTTTCAAGACTTCTCTCAAATACTGATAACCCCCAACTTATATTCTAATTGGAAATGAGAGTCAAACAGTAGGTACAGATCAGCGTGCGAATGGTTTCCTGTAAACTTCAATGTCCACATACCCGTTCTTTTTTTTTTTGTTAAACACTGCACAGTCTAAAAATGGCAATCTGTTTTCCGCGACCTTTCCGGTGTAAACTTGGTGCAGATTGGAGAGAGAGAGAGAGACTGCGAGGAGTTGTTCATTTCACTCGGGGGTGGGGGTTCGCTTGCTTCGTTGGGTGTTGGGTGTTTGCACCTGGGGGTACAATTCTCCCGGATAATAGGTGTTCTGCATGAGTGACAAATACATCTCCGTCATTTGCTCCTTCTTCACTCATTGCAATTCTCTCTAATCATCTTCTTGCACTCCCTTCTCCCGCCCTTCTCATTCTATCTCCCTCCATCGTCCCTCCCCTGCATCCCACCTCCCTCTCTGTGGCACTCTCTCTCCTCCCTCCCATGTTCTTCGCCCCCTCCATGCCCTTTTCTCTCTCGCTTTCTCCCTTTTTTACCCGTCAACTCACCCTCACATTATTCCCTCTGTCCGCTAATTTCTCTTCAAATATCCTGGGCTTTCCCCCCCCCCCCTCTTTACTCATTCTCTCCCACACCCGACCCTCCCCCTCTTTCTTTTCCCTCCCCTTTTATAGTCCCTTGTCACTCAGTTCACTCTCTCGAACTCCCCCAAATCTCTCTCGTTCTCCCCTCCCCCTCTTTCTCCCTTCTATCACAACTCCTCCCCCCGTCACTGACAACTCTCGAGAACACCCGCTCTCTCACCTTCAACCTTCGTCCTGCCCGGCACATCCCGTCCCTGCTCCTGGCCTCTCTCTTTATTATCCCTTCATCTGGTGTTTGCTGGTGTCGGTCTGACCCCCTGTAAACACGGGCTTCCTCTGACAACGGTCGCTTACCCTATCAGAGCTGAGAACTCAGAAAATTCTCGACGGGATGGACGACAGGGAGACATACATGAATGTGAAGATCACAAAAACGGACTCACGGTCTCCATCCCGAGGTGAGTGGGGCAGAAGGAGGGATGGAGGGAGTTTCACTGTGTGTCTGAGCTCAGGTGTGTGTGATGGGACTGTGTGGAGGGAGTTTTACTCTGTGTCTGACCCCGGGAGTGTGTGACGTGACTGCGTGGAGGGAGTTTTACTCCCTGTCCGAGCCCGGGTGTGTGTGATGGGACGGTGTGGAGGGAGCTCCATTCTGAGTTTCATCACGGGAATGTGCGATGGGACGGTGTGTAGTGAGCTCCGTTATGTGTCTGACCCCGGGAATGTGTGACAGGACGGTGTGGAGGGAGTGTCACTCTGTGTCTGATCCCGGGAGTTAGCGAAGGGACGGTGTGGATAGAGATTCTCTGCGTGTCTGATTTCGGGCGTGTTTGATGGGACGGTGTGGAGGGAGATTCACTCTGTGTCGGATCCCGGGTTCGGAGATGGGAAGGTATGGAGGGAGATTCACTCTGTGTCTGACCCCGGGAGTGTGTGATGGCCCGGTGTGGAGGGATATTCTTTCTGTGTTTAACCCCCGGGGCCACTCTGTGTCTCACCCGGGAGCGTGGGCTGGGATGGTGTGGAGGCAGCTTCACTCTGTGTCTGACCTCAGCAGTGTGTGATTGGACGTTGTGGAGGAAGCTTCACTCTGTGTCTGATCCCGGGAATTTGTGATGGGACAGTGTTGAGGAAGATTCACTCTGTGTATGATCCAGAGTACTGTGAGATGGGACGGTCTGCATTTAGCTGTGCTTGCGTCTGAACCCGGGTGTGGTTGGTCGGATGGTGCCGAGGGCCGAGGGCTCTCTGTCTCTCTCTCTCTCTCTCTCTCTCTCTCTCCCTCTCTTTCTTTCTTTCTTTCACACACACACACAGCCGATCCAGCACATCACCTCCCGCACCACCACCCTCTTAGCTATTATCCTCACACCCATTTCCTTTCACCTCCCCCCCTTACTGTGGAGGATGTAACTAATCTGGCTGTAGAGTGCGCAGCGCCTTTCCTGTGAACGGGACTGACGGCCTGGTCACATTTCAGTCCGGTGAACGTTCAGTGTGGGCGGGAGGGTGCGAAGGGAGAAAGTAGGGTAGAGAGGGTGGGGAGACAAAAGAGAAGTCTTCATGAGGAGGGCAGTGAGATAGAAAGGCAAAGGAGGGAGAGGGGTAAGAGGGAAAAGGAGGGGGCTGTCGAGAGGAGCGAAATTGAAGCGGGTTAGAGACATTCATGGGAGAGAAATCGGGAGATAGTGAGCGGAGAGTGAGGGAAGCAGAGAGAGAAAATGACAGACAGCAGGTAATGGAGGGTTTTTGAGAGCTCCTGGGCTCCGTCTGTTTGGCTGACGTCCCTGCTATTTTTATTTTCTGTTGTCTGTATGACCGCCCAGTCAGTGTAACCGCACGCTTTCAAGACTTCTTTGAACTAATGAAAACACCCCCGCTAACGTTCCAATGGGTGCAGTGTGGAAACTTCAGATACTGATCAGCGTGCGTTGGTTCAAACTTCAATATCTAAACGTGCGCTTTTTTGGCTAAATACTACACGGTCTAAAAATGGCAAACTATTGCTCTGACGTCTTCTCGGATGGAAGGAGCTGGCTTACTTCGGTGGGTGTTGCTGGCTTGTCCCCGGGCCGTGGTTTCTGCAGCACAGAGGGTCTGAAGCCCCGGCGATAAGCAGAGCAATGGGAGCGCTGACGCTCAAACCAGGAACCAGCTGGAGGTTAGGGTTGTGGGGGGTGGTGTTCGGTACAAATGTCTCGGACAATAAAGTCTCTGCATCTGTGACAACATATCCGTCCGCCTTTCACTCCTTGTTCACTCATCATCCCTCAATCTTCCCCTTCTTCCATTGCTTTCTCACTCCCTTCTTCTCGTCCAATGTCATTCCAACTTCTATATTCCTTCTCCCTCAATCGACCCTTCCCTGCATCCCTCCTCCCTCTCTGTAGTGCTTTCTCTTCTCCCTTTCTTCCTTCGGCCCCTCCCTGCCCGTTTTTTTTATTCTTACTCTCTGTTTCTCCTGCTCGCCTTCCGTTTTTTCACTCTATCCCCTAATTTTTCTCCAAGACTCCACCGTCCCTATTTTAACCCCTCTCTCGCCCCCTTCCCTCCCACTTCTCGCCCTCCATTCCTTCATTCCGCTCCCCCTTTCTGACTCCTGTAACCCAGGTCTCTCTTTCCGCCAAGCCCTAACCTTTCCCTCACTCTCCCCTCACTCTAAATCTCTACACTTTCCGTATTCTTCACCCCGCCACTCTCATCTCTCCAGACCACCCCCTCTCTCACCCTCAATCTCTCTCTTCCCCCCCTCTCGGTTGCTCTCTTTATCAGCGGCTCAGGTGCTGTTGGTTTGTGTCGATCAACAAGGGCTTCCTCTGACAACGGTTTCTTCCCCTCCCCCTCACTGAGCTCAGAGACGCAGAGAATCCGAGATAGGATTGACGACAGCGAAACTTACATGAATGTGCAGCTCGTAAAACCGGACTCATCGCCGCAATCGAGAAGTGAGAGGGGCAGAGATGGAGGGAGCGACTTCTAATTTCTTTCTGACTTCAGGAATGGGTAATGGGACAGGGTGGAGGGAGTTTCACACTGCGTCTGACAGCGGGAATGTGTAATGGGACAATGTGGAGTGAGCTTCACTCTGTCTCAACAAAGGACAGTGTGATGGGACGTTGTGGACGGAACTGGACTCTGTGTCTGACCCTGGGCGTGTGTGATGGCACCATGCAGAGGGAGCTTCACCCTGTGGCTGAACACAGTACTGTGTCATGGGACGGCGTGGAGGGAGTTTCACTCTGTGTCTGAACCCGGGACTGTGCGATGGGACGGCGTGGAGGGAGATTCACTCTGTGTCTGACCCCGGGGGAGTTGTTCGGACGGTGCAAGGGCTCAAGGGCTCTCTCTCTCTCTCTCTCTCTCTCTCTCTCTCTCTCCCTCTCTCTCTCTCGACCACACACACACACAAGGCCGCCGCAGCACTTCGCCTCCCGCACCACCACCCCCTTAGCCACTACGCTCCCCGGTCCCACCTTTATTTCAAAAGTCCCTATTTCCTTTCACTTCCCCATTACTTAATGAGGAAGATGTACCGAAGTGGGCGGCTCCTTTCCTGGAAACAGAACAGAACAGTCATATTTCAATCAGGTGACCGTTTACTGTGAGCGGGAGAGAGTGGGAAGGGATAAAGGAGGGTAGAGCGTGTGGAGAGATAGAAAGAGGATGCTTCTTCAGTAAGGCATTGAGATTTAAAGGGCACCGGAGAGAGGGCAGAGAGCGGGGGGAGCAAGAGAGATGAGCGAAATTGAAGCGGGATACGTACATTCATCGAAGTGGTCGTCGTCAGATCTGAGATAGAAAGGATTCGCAAACTTTTCCGTTTTTTTTTTAAAGGGCCAACCAATTGGGAGCGGAGGAGCTGAAGACAGCCGGTCGGCTAGCGAGCTTTAAAAGAATATTCTTCTAGCGAAGCGGCCATCTTCGTAGCTGCTATCGTCGGAGTCGACAGCGTCAGAGCTAGACGGTTTTGGCTCAACAGGCTTCGGCGAGAACAGGCAGAGGCGAGGGTAGGTTCCCTAAGTTGTTGTTGTTGTTTTTATTTTTCTCATTAGATTTATTTTTTTTTAACTAGCAAGTTTAGAGAGAATGTCAGACAGGATTTTGGAATGCTGCTCTTGCAGGAAGTGGGAAGTCAGGGAGACCTCTGGTGTCCCTGACAAAGATACCTGTAAGAAGTGCATTTAGCTACAGCTCCTAAAAAAACGCGTTAGGGAACTGGAACGGATCATTCGGGAGAATTAAGTGTTTATAGACAGAAGCTTCAGGGAAGTAGTTACGCCAAAGGAGCAGTGCGCAGGAAATTGGGTTAGCGTCAGGCGAGAGAAGGGAAAAGTGCAAGCAGAGTAGGGTTCCCCTGTAGCCATTCCCCTCAACAACAAGTAAACCGATTTGGTGACTTACCTGGGACAAGCTGCGACAGCCGGATCTCTGCCACTGAGTCTGGTTCCGCAGTGCAGAAGGGAGGGTGGAAGAAGAGGAGAGAGGTAGTGATAGAAACATAGAAACATATAAACTAGGTGCAGAAGTAGGCAATTCGGCCCTTCGAGCCTTCACCGACATTTATTATGATCATGGCTGATCATCCAACTCAGAACCCCGCCCCAGCCTTCCCTCCATACCCCCTTATCCCCGTAGCCACAAGGGCCATATCTAACTCCCTCTTAAATATAGCCAATGAACTGGCCTCAACTGTTTCCTGTGGCAGAGAATTCCACAGATTCATCACTCTCTGTGTTAAGAAGTTTTTCCTAATCTCGGTTCTAAAAGGCTTCCCCTTTATCGTCAAACTGTGACCCCTCATTCTGTACTTCCCCAACATCGGGAACAATCTTCCTGCATCTAGCTTGTTCAATCCCTTTAGGATTTTATACGTTTCAATCAGATCCCCCCTCAATCTTCTAAATTCCAACGAGTCCAAGCCCAGTTCATCCAGTTTTTCTTCATATGAAAGTCCTGCCATCCCAAGAATCAATCTGGTGAACCTTCTTTGTACTCGCTCTATGGCAAGGATGTCCTTCCTCAGATTAGGGGACCAAAACTGCACACAATACTCCAAGTGTGGTCTCACCAAGGCCTTGTACAACTGCAGTAGTACCTCCCTGCTCCTGTACTCGAATCCTCTCGCTATAAATGCCAGCATACCATTCGCCTTTTTCACCGCCTGCTGTACCTGCATGCCCACTTTCAATGACTGGTGTACAATGACACCAGGTCTCGTTGCACCTCCCCTTTTCCTAATCGGCCACCATTCAGATAATAATCTGTTTTCCTATTTTTGCCACCAAAGTGGATAACTTCACATTTATCCACATTAAATTGCATCTGCCATGAATTTGCCCACTCACCCAATCTATCCAAGTCACCCTGCATCCTCTTAGCATCCTCCTCACAGCTAACACTGCCCCCCAGCTTCGTGTCATCCGCAAACTTGGAGATGCTGCACTTAATTCCCTCATCCAAGTCATTAATATATATTGTAAACAACTGGGGTCCCAGCACTGAGCCTTGCGGTACCCCATTAGTCACTGCCTGCCATTCTGAAAAGGTCTCGTTTATTCCCACTTTTTGCTTCCTGTCTGCTAACCAATTCTCTATCCACATCAATACCTTACCGCCAACACCGTGTGCTTTAAGTTTGCACACTAATCTCCTGTGTGGGACCTTGTCAAAAGCCTTTTGAAAATCCCAATATACCACATCCACTGGCTCTCCCCTATCCACTCTACTAGTTACATCCTCAAAAAATTCTATGAGATTCGTCAGACATGATTTTCCTTTCACAAATCCATGCTGACTTTGTCCGATTATTTCACCGCTTTCCAAATGTGCTGTTATCACATCTTTGAAAACCGACTCCAGCAGTTTCCCCAACACCGACGTTACGCTAACCGGTCTATAATTCCCCGGTTTCTCTCTCCCCCTTTTTAAAAAAGTGGGGTTACATTAGCCACGCTCCAATCCTCAGGAACTAGTCCAGAATCTAAAGAGTTTTGAAAAATTATCACTAATGCATCCACTATTTCTTGGGCTACTTCCTTAAGCACGCTGGGATGCAGGCCATCTGGCCCTGGGGATTTATCTGCCTTCAATCCCTTCAATTTACCTAACACCACTTCCATACTAACATGTATTTCGCTCAGTTCCTCCATCTTACTGGACCCTCTGTTCCCTACTATTTCTGGAAGATTATTTATGTCCTCCTTAGAGAAGACAGAACCAAAGTAATTATTCAATTGGTCTGCCATGTCCTTGCTCCCCATAATCAGTTCACCTGTTTCTGTCTGTAGGGGACCTACATTTGTCTTTACCAGTTTTTTTTTTCCTTTTTACATATCTATGAAAGCTTTTACAGTCAGTTTTTATGTTCCCTGCTAGTTTTCTCTCATAATCTTTTTACTCCTTCCTAATTAAGCCCTTTGTCCTCCTCTGCTGAATTCTGAATTTCTCCCAGTCCTCAGGTGAGCCACTTTTTCTGGCTAATTTGTATGCTTCTTCTTTGGAATTGATACTATCCCTAATTTCTCTTGTCAGCCACGGGTGCACTGCCTTCCTTGACTTATTCTTTTGCCAAACTGGGATGAACAATTGTTGTAGTTCATCCATGCAACCTTTAAATGCTTGCCATTGCATATCCACCGTCAATCCTTTAAGTGTCATTTGCCTGTCAATCTTACCTAATTCACGTCTCATACCTTCAAAGTTACCCCTTTTTTTAAGTTCAGAACCTTTGTTTCTGAATTAACTATCTCACTCTCCATCTTAATGAAGAATTCCGCCATATTATGGTCACTCTTACCCAAGGGGCCTCTCACGACAAGATTGCTAATTAACCCTTCCTCATTGCTCAAACCCAGTCCAGAATAGCCTGTTCTCTAATTGGTTCCTCGACATGTTGGTTCAAAAAACCATCTCGCATACATTCCAAGAAATCCTCTTCCTCAGCACCTTTACTAATTTGGTTCACCCAATCTACATGTAGATTGAAGTCACCCATTATAACCGCTGTTCCTTTATTGCACACATTTCTAATTTCCTGTTTAATACCATCTCCGACCTCACTACTACTGTTAGGTGGCCTGTACACAACTCCCACCAGCGTCTTCTGCCCCTTAGTGTTACGCAGCTCTACCCATATCGATTCCACATCTTCCCGGCTTATGTCCTTCCTTTCTATTGCGTTAATCTCATCTTTAACCAGCAACGCCACCCCACCTCCTTTTCTTTCATGTCTATCCCTCCTGAATATTGAATATCCCTAAATGCTGAGCTCCCATCCTTGGTCACCCTGGAGCCATGTCTCTGTGATCCCAACTATATCATAATCATTAATAACAATCTGCACTTTCAATTCATCCACCTTATTACGAATGTTCCTTGCATTGACACACAAAGCCTTCAGGCGCTCTTTTACAACTCTCTTAGACCTTATACAGTTATGTTGGAAAGTGGCCCTGGATTTGTCGGCCTGCCGCTTTTACTTTTCTCTTTATTACTTTTTGCTTCCTCTCTCACTTTACACCCCTCTGTCTCTCTGCACTCGTTCCCATCCCCCTGTTGTGAACTAACCTCCTCTCGCCTAGCCTCTTTAATTTGATTCCCACCCCACAACCATTCTAGTTTAAAGTCACCTCAGTAGCCCTCGCTAATCTCCCTGCCAGGATATTGCTCCCCCTAGGATTCAAATGTAACCTGTCCTTTTGTACAGGTCACACCTGCGCCAAAAGAGGTTCCAATGATCCAAAAACTTGAATCCCTGCCCCCTGCTCCAATCCCTCAGCCACGCATTTATCCTCCACCTCATCGAATTCCTACTGTCACTGTCGCGTGGCACAGGCAGTAATCCCGAGATTACTACTTTTGCGGTCCTTTTTCTCAACTCCCTCCCTAGCTCCCTATATTCTCCTTTCAGGACCTCATCCCTTTTCCTACCTATGTCGTTGGTACCTATATGTACCACAACCTCTGGCTTCTCACCCTCTCACTTCAGGATGTCTTGAACACGATCAGAAATATCCCGGACCCTGGCACCAGGGAGGCAAACACCATCCGGGTCTCTGGACTGCGTCCACAGAATCGCCTATCTGACCCCCTTACTATCGAGTCCCCTATCACAACTGCCCTCTTCTTCTTTGCCCTACCCTTCTGAGCTACAGGGCCAGACTCTGTGCCGGAGGCACGGCCACTGTCGCTTCCCCCGGTAAACTGTTCCCCCCCCCAACAGTACTCGAACAGGAGTACCTATTGTTAAGGGGCACAGCCACCGGGGTACTCTCTATTACCTGACTCTTGCCCTTCCCCCTCCTAACCGTGAACCACTTGTCTGCCTCCCGTGGCCCCGGTGTGACCACCTGCCTATAACTCCTCTCCATCAACTCCTCACTCTCCCTGACCAGACGAAGGTCATCGAGTTGCAGCTCCAGTTCCGTAACGCGGTCCCTTAGGACCTGCATCTCGATGCACTTGGCGCAGATGTAGACGTCCGGGAGGCTTGGAGACTCCAGGGCCTCCCACATCCGACACCGAGAACAGCAAACTGCCTTCACACTCATACTGCCCCTCTCCTCAAATAACAACTGAAAATGAATGCCAAACCTTCCTCGCCTCGCCCGTTTCCGCCTAAGCCCATTGAGCCGAAGCCCTTAAGTCTTCACTCTGCTCCGGGCTCCCTCCGCCGCCCGCAAACTACGCTGCCTGCTCTATGAGGCTCTGTTCCTTTTAAATCTGCCGCGCTGCACTGCCCGACGTCACACGCCTGCGCAGTCCCGCCTCTCTGAACGCCGTTGGAGAAAAAAAAAACGAAAATTTCAAAAATATCTTTCTCGGCACTCCCACTCCGACTCTCAGACTTCCTTCTTCGAATCAAACCCGAAGCAGGACTTCTGCCCTTTTAAATCTGCCGCGCTGCACTGCCCAACGTCACACGCCTGCGCAGTCCTGCCTCTCTGAACGCCGATAGGGGACTCGATAGTTAGAGCTACAGACAGGAGATTCTGTGGTCGTGGCAGAGACTCCCGGATGGCTTGATGCCTCCCGGATGCCATGTTCAGGACTGTATCTGATCGCCTGCACAGCATTCTGAAGTGGGAGGGTGATCAGCCAGATATCATGGTGCCAATGACGTAGGAGGAAAGAGCGAAGAGGTCCTGAAGAGTGACAATAGAGAGCTTGGTAGGAAGTTAAACAGCAAGACTTCGAGGGTGATAATCTCGGATTATCACTCTATCTCATCAAAATAATGATGGGTACAGATAGAGTGAATGCAAGCAGGCTTTTTCCACTGAGGCAAGGGGAGAGAAAAAAAAAACAGAGGACATGGGTTAAGGGTGAAGGGGAAAAAGTTTAAAGGGAACATGGGGGGTGGTGCTTCTTCACACAGAGAATGGTGGGAGTGTGGAATGAGCTGCCAGATGAAGTGGTGAATGCGGGCTCATTTTTAACTTTTGAGATAAACTTGGACAGGTACATGAATGAGAGGTGTATGGACGGATATGATCCAGATGCAGGTCAGTGGGACTAGGCAGAAAAAAAAATGGTCCGGCACAACCAAGAAGGGTCAAAAGGCCTGATTCTGTGCTCTAATGTTCTATGGATCTGTGGTTCGATGGAGGGAGATTCACACTGTGTCCGGTCCCGGGAGAGTGTGACGGAACGGTGTGCAGCCAGCATTAGTCTGTGTATCTTCTTGGCAGTGTGCGAAAAGACAGTGTTGACAAAGCTTTACTCTGCACGCTGACCTCGGGAGTGTAAGAAGAGACAGTGTGGACTGAACATCACTCTGTGTCTGAAGCCGGGAGTGTGTGATGGGACGGTTTGGGGGTAGCTTCACTCTGTGTCTGACCCCGGGAGTTTGTGATGGGACGGTGTGGAGGGAGATTCACTCT
This sequence comes from Mobula birostris, assembly GCF_030028105.1. NCBI lineage: Eukaryota > Metazoa > Chordata > Chondrichthyes > Myliobatiformes > Myliobatidae > Mobula > Mobula birostris. The sequence goes on along the minus strand of NC_092382.1, from coordinate 108,920,740 downwards.
GTGTCTGACCCCGGGAGTGTGTGATGGGACGGTGTGGGGGGAGCTTCACTCTGTGTCTGACCTCGGGAGTGTGTGATGGGGCCGTGTGGATAGAAGTTTACTCGGAGTCTGAACTGCTGAGCGCTTGACGGAGAGGCGTGGAGGGAGCGTCTCTCTGTGTGTCTTCGTGAGCGTGTGATGGGAAAGTGCGGAGGGAATTTCACTCTGCCGGGATTGTGTGATGGGACGGTGTGCTGTGAGCTTCACTTTGTGTCCGTTCCAAGG
>NC_092382.1:108840476-108917976 GCF_030028105.1 Mobula birostris | reverse complement strand
ACGAAGAGAATCGCCTTGCACGCCGTCCCATCACACATTCTCGTGATCAGACGCAGAGTGAAACTCGCTCCCCACCATCCCGACACAAACTGCCGGGGTCAGAGACAGAGCGAACCTCCCTCCACACTGTCCCATCACGCACTCCCAGGGTCAGGCAGACAGAGTGAACCGCCCTCCACACTGTCCCATCACGCACTCGCGGGGACAGACGTAGAGTGAAGCTCACGCCACACCGTCCCAGCACACAGTCCCGGGGTCAGAAGCAAAGTGCAGCTCAGTCCACACCGCCCTTTCACACACTACCGGGATGGGACACAGAGAGAATATCCCTGCACGCCGTCATATCATACATTCCCGTGGTCAGACGCAGAGTGATGCTCCTTCCGCACCTTCCTATCACATATTCCCGGTTTCAGACGCACAGTGAATCTCCCATCACTGGGAGAGGGAGAGCGAGAGAGAGAGAGAGAGAGCGAGAGAGAGAGAGAGAGAGAGAGAGAGAGAGAGAGAGAGAGAGAGAGAGAGAGAGAGAGAGAGAGAGAGAGAGAGATGGATAGAATAGCAGCACAGTACAGACCCATCAGCCTACAGTGTTGTGCCTACCCTCAAACTCTGCCTCCCATATAACTCCTCACCTTAAGTTACTCCATCTACCTGTCTAGTAGTATCTTAAATATCACTACTGTATCTGCCTCCACCACTGACTCAGGCAGTGCATCCCACTTTACTCTCCGAGTAAAAAGCCTTCCTACTCCTTACTGTAAAGCCATGTCCTCTTGCATTGAGCAGTGGTGCCCTGGGGAGGAGGCGCTGGCTATACCCTTTAGTTATTCCTCTTAATATATTATATAATTCTATCAAGTCTCCTCTCATCATCCATCTCTCCACAGAGTAAAGCCCTAGCTCCCTTAATCTCTGATAATAATCCATACTCTCTGAACCAGGACGCGTCCTGGTAAATTTCCTCTCTACCCTTTCCAATGTTTCCACATCCTTCCTGTAGTGAGGCGAACAGAACTGGACAGAATACCTCAAGTGTGGCCTCAGCAGAGTTTTATAGATCTGTATCATTACCTCCGGACACTTAAACTCTATCCCTCGACTTATGAAAGCTAACAAGGAAAAGCTTTCTTAACTACCCTATCTACCTGTGAGGCAACGTTCAAGGAATCTGGGGACTTGCACATCTGCCACTTCTCAGACCACTTCTGCATCCTATCAATAACTCTCTGTAATCCTCGACAATCCACTACACTATCTATAACACCACCAAACTTTGTGTCGTCGGCAAACTTGCCAACCCACCTTTCTTCCGCCATATCCGGGTCGTTAACAAAAATCACGAAAAGTAGTTGTCCCAGAACCGATCCTTGTGGGACACCACTAGCGACAACTCCACAATCCGAATGTATTCCCTCTACCGCGACAATCTGCCTTCTGCAGGCAAGCCGATTCTGAATCCACCCGGCCAAACCTCCCTGGGACTCATGCCTTCTGACTTCCTGAAAAAGGCTACCGCATTGAACCTTGTCAAATGCCTTACTCAAATCCATGCAGATCACATCCACTGCACTACCATCATCTATATGCCTGGTCACCTCCTCAAAGTACTCTATCAGGTTCGTTAGACACGATCTGCCCTTCACAAAGCCATGCCGACTGTCCCTAATCTGACCATGATTCTCTAAATGCCCAGAGATCCTACCTTTAAGAATCTTTTCCGACAGCTTTCCTACACAGACGTAAGGTTCACTGTTCTATAATTACCCGGACTATCCCGACTACGTTTTTTGAACAATGGACAACATTCACCTCCCTCCAATCCTCCGGTACCATTCCCGTAGACAACGAGGACATAAAGGTCCTCGCCAGATGGTCAGCAATCTGTTCCCTCGCCCCCCGAAGCAGCTTTGTGTTTATTCCGTCAGGCCCCAGGGACTTACCTTTTCTAATGTATTTTAATACCTCCAACACCTGCTGTCCCTTAATATCAACATGCTCCAGAACATCAACCTCACTCATATTGTCCTCACCGTAATCAAGTTCTCTCTCAATGGTAAATACCGAAGAGACGTATCCATTAAGGACCTCACTCACTTCCACAGCCTCCAGGCACATCTTCCCACCTTTAGCTCTAATCGGTCCAACCTTCACTCCTGTCATCCTTTTGTTCTTCACATAATTGACGAAGGCTTTGGGGTTTTCCTTCAATCGGTTTTCTTTTCCTTACCTTTCCTACTCACCAAGACCTCTCATGCCCCCTTCTTGCTCTTATCAGCCCCTTCTTAAGCTCCTTTATTGCTACCCTTTATTCCCCAATTGACCCATCTGATCCTTGCTTCCTAAACCACATGCATGCTGCCTCCTTCCACCTGACTAGATTTACCACCTCACTTGTCACCCATGGTTCCTTCACCCTACCATTCTGTATCTTCCTCACCGGAACAAATGTATCTCTAAAATCCTGCAAGAGATCCCTAAACATCGACCATACATCTGGAGTACATTTCCCTGCAAATACATCATGATAATTCACAATTCACACCCGCTAGTTCTAGCCTTATCGGCTCATAATTTGCCCTTCTCCAAATAAGTTTTTTTTTATCTGTCCTCTCAGATTCTATCCTTTTCTATGATAATGCTAAAGGCCAGGGAACTCTGGTAATCCACCGTAAGCCCGATCCTCACCCATTGAGAGATCTCTGACATGACCCGGTCCGCAACCTAATAATGGATCTAGTATGGCATTCCCCCCAAGCCGGCCTGTCTACATACTGTGACAGGAATCCGTCCTAACACACTTAGCAAACTCTGCCCCGTTCAGACCGTTGGAACTAATCAGGTACAAATCAACGTTAGGGAAGTTAAAGTCACCCATGATAACAACCCTGTTATTTTCGCACCTTTCCAAAATCTGCCCCCCAATCTGCTCCCCGGTATCTCTGCTGCTACGAGGGGGCTTATAGATTACTCCCAATAGAGTAACCGCTCCAATCCTGTTCCTGATTTCCACCGATACTGACTCAAATGAGGATCCTGCTACATTTACTACCATTTCCGAGACTGTAATAATTTCCCTGACCAGTAATGAAAAGCATCCTCCCCTTCTCCCACCCTCTTTATCCCTTTTAAAGCCCTGAACTCCAGGAGTATAGAGAATCCATTACTGCCCTGGTAAAGCCAGGTCTCCGTAATGACAACTACATCATAATTCTATCTATGTATCCAACTATAGAGTGTATACCTGGATACATGCAAAGAGGGTATTCCGTGTATAGAGGGTCCTAATCCCCAGCGATGAGCAGAGCAGTGGGAGAGAACGACGATCAAACCAGGATCCAAACGCGGGTGGAGAGATGTCGAGCCGGATAATAGGGCTCTGAATGAGAGACACGTATCCCTCTGTCTTTCACTCCATCTTCACTCATTGCATCCCTCAACAATTCCCTTCTTCCACTCATGTCCCCCTCCCTTCTATTTCTATCTCCCTCTAACGTCCCTGCCCTATATTCCTCCCCCCTCTCTGTAGCACTCTCTCTCATCCCTCTCATTCTCTCCGTCCCCTCCATGTCACATTCTCTCTCTCCATTTCTTTCCCCGGTCAGCTCTCCCTGTGCTTTCTCCCTCTCTCCCCTAATTTATCTTCAACTATCCCCCGCGTTTACCCCCACGTTGCACCCATTGTCTCCTATATCTGACCCACACCGGTCCTGCTCTCCGCTCCTCCTTTTCTGTCCCCTGTCACCCAATTCTCTATCCCCGATCTCCCCAACTTTCTCTCATTCTGCACTCCTGCTTTTTCTCTTCACTCTAACAGCTCCTCCCCCCGCCGCTCTCACCTCTCGAGAATACCCGCTCTCACACCCTTAATCTTCGTCCTGGCCGGCACTTCCTCCCCAAGCGCTCGGCCTCTTTCCTTATAGGCCTTTGTTTGGTGTTTGCTGGTGTCGGTCTGACCCCCTGTCGTAACTGTCTTCCTCTGACAACGGTTGTTTTCCCTTTCTGAGCTCAGAGACGCAGAGAATCCTCAACAGGATGGACGACAGCGAGACTTACATGAATGTGAATTTCACAAAAACGGACTCACGGTTTCCTTCCCGAGGTGAGTGTGGCAGAGAGACGGTGTGGAGGGAGATTCACTCTGTGTCTGATCCCGGGAGTTTGTGATAGGATAGTGAGGAGGGAGATTCACTCTGTGTCTGACACCGGGAGTGTGTGATGGAACGGTGTGGAGGGAGATTCACTCTGTGTCTGATCCCGGGAGTGTGTGTTGGGACGGTGTGGAGGGAGCTTCACGCTGTGCCTGACAATATACAATAGCCATGAGGTGTAGCAGTAGGCCAACCTGCCCTTCGAGCCAGCACCGCCATTAATTGTATTCATGGCTGATCATCCACAATCAGTACCCTGTTCTTGAATTCTCCCCATATCCCTTGACTCCACTATATTTAAGAGCTCTATCTAACTCTTTCTTGAAAGCATCCAGAAAATTGGCCTCCACTGCCTCCTGAGGTAGAGCATTCCACAGTTAAGAACTCTCTGGGTGAAAACGTTTTTCCTCAACTAAATAGCCTACCCGTTATGCTTAAACTATGGGCTCAAGTTCTGGATTCACGCAGCATCTAGCATGTCCAATTCTTTAATAATCTTGTGTGTTTCAATCAGATCCTCTCTTATCCTACTATTTCCCAGAGTAAACAAGCCCAGTCGCTCCAATCTTTCAACATATGACAGTCCCGCCATCCCGGGAACTAACCTCGTTAACCTATGCTGCACTCCCTTATTAGCAAGGATCTCCTTCCTCAAATTTGGACATCAAAACTTCATACAATGCTCCAGGTGTGGTCTAACCAGGGCACTGTACAACTGCAGAAGGACCTCTTTGTACCTGCACTCAACTCCCCTTGTTATGAAGGCAAACATGCCATTAGCTTTCTGCACTGCCTGCTGTACCTGCATGCTTGCTTTCAGTGACTAATGAACAAGGACATCTAGATCTCGTTGTACTTCCCCTTTCCGCAACTTGACACCATTCAAATAGTGATATGCCTGCCTGGACTTGCCACCAAAGTGGATAACCTCATATTTATGTCATCTGCAATTTTTTTTTTTTATGTCACTTTCAATCCCTTCGTGTAAGTCATTAATGCATATTGTTAATGGCTGCAGTCCCAGCACCGAGCCTTGCGGTACCCTACTAGTCATTGTCTGACAGTCTGAAAGGGACCCGTTAATCCCTACACTTTGTTTCCTGTCTGCCAAACAATTTTATATCCATGTCAGTACCCTCCCCTCAATACCTTGTGCTCCAGTTGTGCCCACCAATCTCCTGTGTGGGACCTTATCAAAGGCTTTCTGAAAGTCCAGGTACATTACATCCACTGGCTCTCCCTTGTCCGTTTTTATAGTTACATCGTCAAAAAAAAAAATCCAGCCGAATAGTTAAGCATGATTTCCCCTTCGTAAATCCATGCTGACTCGGACCGATTCTGTAACTACAATCTAAATGTGCTGCTATTTCATCTTTTATAATTGACTCCAGCATCTTCCTCACCACTGATGTCAGGCTAACTGGTCTATAATTTCTTGTTTTCTCTCTCATAATTTCTTAGAAATTGCATAACATTGGATACCCTCCAATACGCAGGAACTGATCCTGAATCTATAGAACATTAGAAAATAATTACCCTTGTGTCCACCATTTCTAAAGCCACCTCCTTAGGTACCCTGGGATGCAGAGCATCAGGCCCTGGTGATTTATCAGCCTTCAGTCCCATCAGACTATCCAATATCATTTTCTGCCTAATATCAATTTCCTTCAGTTCCTCCGTTACCCGAGGTCCTCTGGCCACTATTACATCTGGGAACACACATCAAAGTTGCTGATGAACGCAGCAGGTCAAGCAGCATCTGTAGGACGAGGTGCAGTCGACGTTTCAGGCCGAGACATCTGGGATATGGTTTGTGTCTTCGCAAGTTAAGACAGATCCAAAGAAACTGTTCAAGACGTCTGTCATTTCTTTTTTTTTTTTTCCCCAGAATAACATCTGTCTTCAAGGGCCCAACTTTGGCTTAACTACTTTTTTTCCTCTTCACATACCTAAAGAAGATTTTACTATCCTCCTTTATATTCTTGGCCAGCTTAGCTTCTTACCTGATATTTTCTTTTCGTTTTTTAGTTACCTTCTGTTGCTCCTTAAGTCCCCCAATACTCTGGCTTGCCGCTCATCTTTGCTGTGTTATACTTCTTCTCCTTTATTTTTATACTGACCCCGGGTGTGTGTAACGGGACGGTGTGGAGGGAAATTCACTCTGTTTCTGACCCCGGGATTTTTAGGTCGGCCGGTATGGAAGCAACTTCATTCTGTGCCTAACGTAGTTTATATGTACTAGGACTGTGTTTTGGGAACTTCAATCTGTGTCTTATCCAGTAAAGTGTTTTGGGAGAGTGTGCTGGGAATATCTTCTGTATGTCTGACACTAGTATTATTTGATGGGACAATACAGAGGGAACTTCGCTCTCTCTCTGACCCGGCGAATCTGTGTGATCGGACGGTTCGGAGAGATCTTCACTTTAAAAGTGATCCCAGAAATGCGTGACCAGTCGGTCTGGAGGGATCCCCTTCTGTGCCTTACGACAGGCGGATGTAATGGGCGATGCGGACAGATATTCATTTTTCCTTGCTTCTATTTTCCAGAGTAGGCGTTGTGGCGAAGCAATATATTTGAAAATGTGATTTAAAGCCTCTCGAAATAAATTCAAAAGAGGAAGAGGTATGTGTAAGATACAGAGAGGTTCCCTCCATAACGTCCCATTACACATTCCCGGGGTCAGATACAGAGTGATTTTCCCTCTACACTGACCAATCACACACTCCCGGGGTCAGACACAGAGTGAATCTCCCTCCGCACCGTCCCATCACACTCTCCCGGATTCAGACACAGAGTGAATCTCCCTTCACACCCCTCCCATCACACCTTCCCAGGGTCAGGCACAGAGTGAAGCTCCCTCCACACCTTCGGTGATACATCTGCACACTTCAACCGGATATCTGTGTCTCGGTTCCGAGCTCCTCTACTTCTCTGTGTGTACAGGATGGTCGTGTGGTTTCACATCTCTTCCTCCCAGTGTCTGCAAACTCACAACCCCTTCACAGCGCTCCCTCCCCTCCGCCTCCCTCCTCCGTTCTACGTCTGGTCAGAAACACATATTATCTCTGAGACAGGCACACAATTACAGACTGCATGAAAGCTGAAGTCATGGTGTGTGGTGAGAAGGGAGAGAGGGAGTAAAGAGGGTGATTCGTTCTGTTTCTGAATCCGTTGGTGTGTGATGGGACAGCTAGGGCGGAGCTTCCCTCTGTTTATGACCCCAGAAGTGAGGGATGGGACGGTGCGGAGGGAGCTTCATTCTCGGTCTGACCCCGGGAGTGTGTGATGGGACGATTCACAGGGAGCTTCACTCTGTGTCTGACCCCAGGGCGTGTGATGGGACGGTGTGGAGGGAGCTTCGCTCCGTGTCTGACCCCGTGAGCTCGTGAATATGTGACGTGATGCTGTGTTGGGAGCTTCACTTTGTGTCTGATCCTGAGGACTGTGAGATGGGCGGTCTGGACGGCGCTGTACTTGTGTCTGAGCCCGGAAGTAATTGTTTGGGCGGTGCCGATGGTCGTGCGCTCTCTCTCTCTCTCCTCTCTCTCTCTTTTTCTCAGACACGCAGACAGACAGACAGACAGACACAGACACACACACACACACACACACACACACACGTATCAGCCGCTCCAGCACATCGCCTGCCGCGCCACCAGCTCCTTAGCCACTACCCACGCCCCCCCCCCGATTTCCAAAGTTCCCATTTCATTTCACCTTCTCCCTTACTTACTGTGGAGGATGTAACTAATCCGGCTGTCCAGTGCGCGGCGCCTTTCCTGGGAACGGAACTGAGTGTGAGTGGCCGGTCACATTTCATTCCGGTGAACGTTCACTATAAACGGGGGAGAGTGGGATGGGAAAAAAAAGTAGGGTAGAGAGTGTGGAGAGATAGAAAGAGAAGGCTAACCAAGGAGGGCAGTGAGATTGCAAGATGAGTTGTCCTGTACCCCATGACGGATTAAAGAACCGGGCACAACTGGAAAACACTTTTGAGTCTAGTATTGCTATCAACTAATAGTAGTTATTATTAACTATGCAAGCAGTTATATATATAACTGGGGTCATTCTCTGTGAGAACAGAGAAGCTGGCAGTATCCTTGCAAAAGTGTAAACATGTTGCAGAGAAACCATAAGGCCATCTCACAGCTGTCTTCGCCTCTGTGTCTTTTAATATTATGGTGCTTGTGCGGAACAAATCTCTCTCTCTCTCTTTCTAAAGGTATAGTCCCTGATACAATATGACCCCTAGGGATACATAACAATATGGAGAGAGGGTAGAGAGAGGGAAGGAGCTGGAGAGGAGAGAACGTGAAGCGGGTAGGTACATGGCACGGGGATAGATAGGGGGAAAGTGACGGATTCAGAGAGCAAAAGGTGCAGACAGAAGGTGATGGACGGTTTGTGAAAGAGCTCCTGAACTCCATTTGAAGTCCGTGCTATTTTTATTGCTTGTTGTCTATATGGCGGCTCAGTCAGTGTATCTGCACGCTTTCAAAACTTCTCTGAAATAATGATAACCACAGGCTTATGTTCCAATGGGTGAATAGAGTCAAATCTCAGATACTGATCAGCGCGCGCTGGTTTCCTGTAAACCTCAATACCTAAATGTCCGCTTTCTTTGATAAGTGCTGCACAGTCTAAAAATGGCAATCTATTGCTGTACCGTCTTCTTGGAGGGAGGGGGTTCGCTTACTGCGGTAAGAATTGCGGGTTTGCCCCGGGGCCTGGTTTCCAGAGCACAGAGAATTTGAAGCCCCGGCAATAAGCAGAGCAATGGGAGCGCTGACGCTCAAACCAGGAATCATCTGGAGGTTGGGGTTGGACGGGGTGGTGGTCGTTGCAAATCTCTCGGACAATAAAATCTCTGTATCAGTGCCAACATATCCGGCCGTCTCTACCTCCCTGTTCAATTGTCATCCCTCACTATTCCGCTTCTTCCATTCCTTTCTTTCTGCCTTCTTCTATTCCTATGTCGTTCCAACTTTCATATTCCTTCTCCCTCAATCGTCCCTTCCCTGCATGGGTGAGGAGCTTCAGTATTTATCCGACACCGGCAGTGCGTGAAGGGACGGTACGGAGAGAGCTTCAGTACTTATCTGACCCGAAACTGTAATAGGACGGTGTGAAGGGAGCATCACTATATGTCTGATCCCGGGAGTCTGTGATGGGATGGTGTGGAGGGAGTTTTGCTCTGTGTCTGAACCTGGGAGCGTGTAATAGGCCGGTGAGTGAGATCGATCAGCAGGAGTATAGGGGCTTTGGGGCTTTACTCCTCCAGGGTGAGGGGTGCTGCAAGCGGAGCAGGCATTGTTAGAGTGAAGAGTATTTAGTGGAAATTAGAGGGGTTGATGCTTCAAGGCGGATTGGCTTTTCGGCCTAGTCCCACTGACCTGCACACGGACCATATCCCTCCATTCACCTCCCATCCATGTAGCTGTCCAATTTATTTATTTTTTTTAAAAAAGGAACCCGCATTTACCACCTTGTCTGGCAGCTCATCCCACACCCCCACCACTCTCTGTGTGAAGAAGCCCCCCCAACAATTGTTCCCTTTAAACATTCTCCCTTCACTCTTAACCTATGTCCTCAGTGGGAAAAGCCTGCTTGCATTCACTCTATCCATACCCATCATAATTTTATATACCTCCATGAAATCTCCCCTCATTCCCCTCCGGGGAATGAAGTCCTAACCTATTCACCTTTCTCTGTAACTAAGTTTCTCAGGTCCCGGCAACATCCTTGTAAACCTTATCTGCACTCTTTCAACCTTATTTATATCCTTCCTGTAATTTGGTGACCAAAACTGAACACAATACTCCAGATTCGGCCTCACCAATGCCTTATACAATCTCATCATAACATTCCGGCTCTTATACTCAATACTTTGATTAATAAAGGCCAATGTACCAAAAGCTCTCTTTACGACCCTATCTAACTGTGACGCCATTTTTTAGGGAATTTTGTATCTGTATTCCCAGGTCACTGTGTCCTACTGCACTCCTCAGTTCCTTACCATTAACCCTGTATGCTCTTCCTTGGTTTGTCCTTCCAACGTGCAATACCTCACACTTGTCTGTATTAAACTCCGTCTGCCATTTTTCAGTCCATTTTTCCAGCTGGTCCAAATCCGTCTGCAAGCTTTGAAAACCTTCCTCACTGTCCACCACACCTCCAGTCTTTGAATCATCTGCAAATTTGCTGATCCAATTTATGACATTATCATACAGAACATTGATATAGATGACAAATAACCATGGACCCAGCACAGATCCCTGTGGCACACCACTAGTCACAGGCCTCCACTCTGAGAACCATCCTCTACTACCAGTCTTTGGCTTCTTCCATTGAGCCAATGCCTAATCCAATTTAACACCTCTCCATGTGTACCTAGCGAATAAATTTTCCTAACTAACCTCCCATGCGGGACTTTGTCAAAGGCCTTACTGAAGTCCATGTAGACAGCATCCACTGCCTTCCTTTCATCCACTTATCTGATAGCCTCCTCGAAAAAATCCAATAGATTGTTCAAACATGACCTACCACGCACAAAACCATGTTGACTCTCCCTAATAAGTCCCTGTCTATCCAAATGCTTGGAGATTCCGTCTCTTAGTACTCTCTCCAATAACTTACCCACTACCAACGTCAAACTTACTGGCCAATAATTTCCCGGATTAACTTTCGACCCTTTTTTTTAAACAAAGGAACAACATCAGCCATTCTCCAATCCTCCACACCTCACCCGTAAACACTGACATTTTAAATATATCTGCCAGGGCACCTGCAATTTCAACACTAGTCTCCTTCAAGGTCCGAGGGAACACCCTGTCAGATCCCGGGGATTTATCCACTTTAATTTGCCTCAAGATAGCAAGCACCTCCTCCGTTTCAATCTGTACAATTTCCATGATCGGACTACTTGTTTCCCTTAATTCCATAGGCTTCATTCCAGTTTCCTAGTCCATACAGGCGCAAAATAAAAACAAAAAAAAAAACATTTATGATCTCTGCCGCCGGAACATCAACCGTCTCGAATTCACCGCACGTTGTTCCCATTCCAACCTCACTCCTTCCGAACGCTCTGCTCTCCACTCCCTCCGCACTAATCCTAACCTTACTATTAAACCCGCCGATAAGGGGGGTGCTGTTGTAGTCTGGTGTACTGACCTCTACCTTGCCAAGGCACAGAGACAACTCGCGTGTACCTCCTCGATCGTGACCCCTCTAAGGAGCACCAGGCCATTGTCTCCCACACCATCACCGACTTTATCCCCTCAGGGGTTCTTCCATCCACTGCTACCAACCTTATAGTTCCCACACCTCGCACTTCCCGTTTCCACCTCCTTCCCAAGATCAATAAACCTGCCTGTCTTGGCAGACCTATTGTCTTAGTTGCTTCTGCCCCACCGAACTCGTTTCTGCCTACCTCGACACGGTTTTATCCTCCCTTGTTCAATCCCTTCCTACGTTTGTTCGGGACGCGTATCACGCTCATAAACCTTTCAATGATTTTAAGTTCCCTGACCCCCACCGCTTTATTTTCACCATCTATGTCCAGTCCCTATATACATCCACCCCCATCAGGAAGGTCTCAAAGCTCTCCGCTTCTTTTTGGGTTCCAGACCTAATCACTTCTCCTCTACCATCACTCTGCTCCGTCTAAGTTTAAGAGTATTAGTCCTTAATCTTAATAATTTCTCCTTTGGCTCATCCCACTTCCTCCATACTAAAGGTGTAGCTATGGGCACCCGTATGCGTCCTAGCTATGCCTGCCTTTTTGTTGGCTTTGTTGAACAATCTATGTTCCGAACCTATTCTGGTATCCGACACCACTTTTCCTTCGCTACATCGACGACTGCATTGGCGCTGCTTCCTGCACGCACGCTGAGCTCGTTGACATTATTAACTCTGCCTTCAACTCTCACCCTGCCCTCAGGTTTACCTGGTCCATCTCCGACACATTCCTCCCCTTTCTAGATCTTTCTATCTCTATCTCTGGAGACAGCTTATCTTCTGATATATACTATAAGCCTACTGACTCTCACAGCTTTCTGGACTATTCCTCTTCTCACCCTGTCTCTAGCAAAAACGCCATCCCCTTCTCTCAATTCCTTCGTCTCCGCCGCATCTGCTCTCCGGATGAGGCTTTTCATTCCAGGATGAGGGAGATGTCTTCCTTTTTTAAAGAAAGGCGCTTTCCTTCCTCCACCATCAACTCTGCTCTCAAACGCATCTCCCCCATTTCACGTACAAATTCTCTCACTCCATCCTCCTGCCACCCCACTAGGAATAGGGTTCCCCTTGTCCTCACCAAAAACCCCACCAGCCTCCGGGTCCAGCATGTTATTCCCCGTAACTTCCGCCACCTCCAACGGGATCCTACAACTAAGCACATAATTCCCTCCACTCCCTCTCCTTTCCGCAGGGATCGCTCCCTACGCGACTCCCTTGTCCATTCGCTCCCCATTCCTCCCCACTGATCTACCTCCTGGCACTTATCCTTGTAAGTGGAAAAAGTGCTAAACATGCCCTTACACTTCCTCCCTTACCACCATTCAGGGCCCCAGACAGTCCTTCCAGGTGAGGCGACACTTCACCTGTGAGTTGGCTAAGGAGATATACTTCGTCCGGTGCTCCCGATGTGGCCTTCTATATATTGGCGCGACCCGACGCAGACTGGGAGACCGTTTTGCTGAACACCTTAGCTCTGTCCGCCAGAGAAAGCAGGATCTCCCAGTTGCCACGCATTTTAATTCCACATCCCATTCCCATTCTGACATGTCTATCCACGGTCTCCTCTACTGTAAAGATGAAGCTACACTCAGGTTGGAGGAACAACACCTTATATTCCGTCTGGGTAGCCTCCAACCTGATGACATGAACATTGACTTCTATAAATTCTGCTAATGCCCCACATTCCTCTCGTTCCCCATCCGTTGTTCATTTATACACACGCATTCTTTCTCTCACTCTTCCTTTTCTCCTTCTATCCCTCTGACTACACCCCTTGCCCATCCCCTGGGTCCTCACCCCCGCACCTTTTCTTTCTCCCTGGGCCTCCTAAATCCCCTCATACCCCCTTTGCCAATCACCTGCCCATCCCTCCCCCTCCTGTCTTCTCCTATCATTTGGATCTCCCCCTCCCTCTCCAACTTTCAAATCTCTTACTAGCTTTTCCTTCAGTTAGTCCTGACGAAGGGTCTCGGCCTGAAACGTCGACCGAATCTCTTACTAGAGATGATGCCTGGCCTGCTGCGTTCGCCAGCAACTTTGATTTAAGATCTCCCCCATTTCTTTTGGTTCCGCACATAGCGACCACTCTGATTTTCAGGAGGACGGATTTTATCCCTTACAATCCTTCACTTTGACTGCCAAGGTAACCTCATGTCTCCCTGTTTCCTATACATGTAATACAACTCTCTCTTCTACGTGGATTACTGGACTCTCCTACAAGGAAGGTGCGACCTCCCCAGACGAGACGTTTTAATTTCAGTAAAATTTAAATCAATTTAAGTTTAATTGTAATTACATCATACATGAATACCCGTGAATACAGCCGGCACAAAAACATAGAATATAGAATAGTACAGAACGGTACAGGCCCTTCAGCCCACAGTGTTGTGCCGACTCTCAAACACAGCCTCCCATATAAGCCCCACCTTAAATTCATCCATACACCTGTCTAGTAGTCTCTTAAATTTCACCAGTGTATCTGCCTCCACCACTACTCAGGCAGCGCATTCCACGCACCAACTACTCTCTGAGTAAAGAACCTTGCTCTAATATCCCCCTTGAACTTCCCACCCCTTACCTTAAAGCTATGTCCTCTTGTATTGACCAGTGGTGCCCTGGGGAAGAAGCGCTGGCTATCCACTCTATCTATTCCTCTTATTATCTTGTACACATCTATCATGTCTCCTCTCATCCTCCTTCTCCCCAAAGAGTAAAACCCTAGCTCCCATAAGCTCTGATCAATGCATACTCTCTAAACCAGGCAGCATCCGGGTAAATCTCCTCTCTACTCTTTCCAATGTTTCCACATCTTTCCTATAGTGAGGCGACCGGAACTGGACACATTACTCCAAGTGTGGTCTCACCAGAGTTTTATAAAACCACATCATTACATCGCGACTCTTAAACTCTATCCCTTGACTTATGAAAGCTAACACACCATAAGCTGTCTTAACGGCCCTATCCACCTGTGAGGCAACTTTCAGGGATCTGTGGACGTGTACCCCCAGATCCCTCTGCTCCTCCACACGTCCATGTATCCTGCCATTTACTTTGTACCCTGCCTTGGAGTTTGTCCTTCCAAAGTGCACCACCTCACACTTCTCCGCGTTGAACTCCATCTGCCACTTATCAGCCCAAATCTGCATCCTATCAATGTCTCTCTCTGCAATCTTTGACAATCCTCTACACTATCTACACCACCACTACTTCCGAATGAATTTCGTTAATAAGAATCACGAAAGGTAGAGGTCCCAGAACAGACCCTTGTGGGACACCGCTAGTCACAATCCTCCAATATGAATGTACTCCCTCCACCACGACCCTCTGTCTTCTGCAGGCAAGCAAATTCTGAATCCACCTGGCCAAACTTCCCTGGATCCCATGCCTTCTGACTTTCTGAATAAGCCTACCACTCTGCTTAAAGTCGGTGTTAAAGGGAGCAGCCTACACTGTGAATTGTGGGAAGTATTGAAGGAGAGAGGGACTTTGGTCTACAAGGCTGGGATACACATACTGTGAATGGGACTGGGCGCCAGCGCCCTCAATGGGACACTGTAAAAACCCTTACGGTGACACTGCCCCACACACCTCACCGTGACACCGACACGTCCTTCATCGTGACATCGATATACCGTCACGACCTGTATCGTAACACTGACACACCCCTTCCCGACTCCATTACCCCTTCCCTTCATGAAGACCTCCCATCTCCATGCGACACCCTCTCCCGTGCACAATTGCTCTTCTTCGGAATCCACTAACTCCGCTACGCTCCTCCCCGTCCCGGTGACCAACTCTATCCCCTAGAGATCTCCATATCTCAGAGTTTTCACTTTCCTCCTATGGTTACCCATAGCCGCCCATTTTTCTAAGCTCCATGTGCCTATCTAGGAGTCTCTAAAAAGACCATTTCAGATCCGCCTCCAGCACTGTCCCCTGCAGCCCATTCCACTGATTCACAACTCTCTACGTTGAAAACTTACCGCTGACATCTCCTGTGTACCTACTCACAGGAACCAGAAAAACCCTGGGAAAATGTCTCTGAACATTCACACGATCAGTGTCTCTCGTCATCTTATACTGTCCATCAGGTCACCTCTGTCCTCCGTCACTCCTTGGAGAAAAGACCGAGTTCACTCAACCAATTCTCATATGGCATTGCTCCCCAATCCAAGCAACATCCTTGTAAAAATCCTCTGCTGCCTTTCTATGATACCGACATCGTTCCTGTAAAGAGACGACCAGAATTGAGCACAGTACACCAAGTGGGGTCTGACCAGGGTCCTATATAATTGCAACATTACCTCTCAGCTCCTAAATTTATCCCACGATTGATGCCGTGACAGTGACGCTTTCTTCATCGTGACAATGATACACCGACACGTCCTGCATCGTAACTCTGACACACGCCTCCCCGTCTCCATTATCCCCTTCCCCTCAAAAACACCTCCGAACTCAGTGACACACGTCCTCCTCTGCACACCTCCATGTCTCTGTCACGCCCTGACTCCACTACGCTCCTCACCGTCTCCGTGACCAACTCCATCCCCGGGACACCTCCACATCTTAGAGCTCACAACTGGCCCCTTCCACAGGTTATTAATCTCTCGGCTCTGAGTGTCTCCACAGCTCTGAATGCACAGGCCGGTCGTTTGGACAGAAAAAAAAGAAACTTGCATCAAAGGTTGCAATCTTAACACCCTTTGTCTGGGCTCCTCCCTCCTCCGATTCTGTCGGGTTTCAACACATTCACAATCCCCGGGAGACACACATAATTCGGGATTACTGAAATCCGAAGTGCTGGTTATTAATGAGCGGTGAGAATCAGGGAAGATGGGAGCTTCGCCCTTTTTTTCACACCGGCAGAGTGTCAGGCGATAGTTTGGCGTTTAATCAGACTCCAGTCAGAGATAGGGAACGAGAAAGTTGGAACTTACCCTTTATGGGAGCGTGCATTAAAATCAGTACCTTACGGAACTTCCGGCGTTGAGCAGCAAACAATCATGGGACGGGATTCATTACAAGTGCAAACAAATTTAGGCAGCGGCAAGTGGAGCGGCGAAGCTCGGAGCGGACATAGGAAGACCATACAGTTTAGCAAGCGGGTCATGAGGCAGTATAGACCCAATCTGGAGGAGAGCTAATATCCGAGCGGGGTGGTTTGCCAGTACTGAGCAGGAGGGTTTTTGGACAGAGTTTGTTAAACTCGAGCTGCTGGGAGATAGGGCACAGAGTTGCAGAGCAGATAGTGGAGTCAATCTGGAGACGGATATTCCAGAGACGTCAGAAAATGGCAGGCATCACATGGTCGAGCAAGACGTGGAAAGTGTCCCGTAGTGCTTATCTTTCAGTGTTGGGAGTTTTACATACAGGCAGGTGAGCTCAGGGCATGAATCAACACTTTGCCGTTTGATATTGTAGCCATTATTGAAACTCGCCTGCAGGAGTAGCAAGCAGGACAGCTCAATGTTTCGGGGTTCACTATTATCAGACGTCAAAAGTCGTAAGGAGTTAAGGGAGGAGGGGTGACTTTACGAGGCAGGGAAAATGTTACCGCAGTACACAGTGAAGACAGACAAAGAAAGTCTTCGAAGTGAGAATTTTTGGGTGGAAATAAGGAATAAGAAATGTATGACCACGTTCTTCGGGCTTCATTATAGACCAGCGAACTCTGACCTTAACCTGTGCCTCTGGTGGCGGTCCCACCTAATCTCCGTGTAAAAAAGCCTGCCTGTTGTGTTCTGTGATTTACGTTCACTGCTTTGCATCAGCGAAAGAGAGTGATTTGAACTCAGAAGGTGGGAAGAGCAGAGGTGGGGTAGGTCAGGGAATATGATGATGGACTGACAATGTCAAGGAACGATTTTGTCCTCAGGCAACATGGGCAGTGAACGACCCACAAGAAGAGACAGATCAGTCGCAAGCATATGGCTCATCTGCGTTTTAACAACGGCCCTCGTTATCACGGGTATCTGCTGGTGGATTCATGGTGAGTTGAACAACGGCCGGAACGAGTAAATCGTAGGGAATAAAAATGGCAACTGTAATAGCGACACGTTCTCAACATTTCCCAGAAACATCCTTTACGGTAATATCAACACATCCCTCACTGTGGTACTGACGGGTCTCTCAGCATGACAACGACTCACCCCTCACTGTGATACAGACACAACCCCCACCAACACATCCCTCAACATGGTACCGATATATCCCGCAACGTGATACCAACACACAACGTAATGTAATAAATATTCACTGTAACACTGTCACGCCCCTCGCCTTGGCACCGACACGTCACGCCCTGTGACGTGGACACATCCGTCACTGTGACACAGACACGACCATCACTTTGAATCCGACTCAGCTCTTATCATGGCGGCCGCTCCACCAAAACACCGACATAACAGTCACCGTCACAAAGACTCAACCCCCGCCATCACACCGAAAAGCCCCTCAGTGTGTCACCCACTCAGTCCTCACCGTGACAACAACATTAAACTTACTATGACACTGACACATCCACTGTCACCACAACAGACCCTTCCCCGTTACACAGACACACCCCTCACCGTGACAACGACATTTTCCCTCTTAAACACCAATACACCGCACACTACGACACAGACGCTCGTCTCACTGCAACACCGACAAACTTGCCACTGTGACCTCGACATATCTCCCACCGTGACACCGAGATACACCGCGATGTGACCCGGTACACCTGTCATTCGGACCCAGAAACGCCTGTCACAGTGACAGTTACACATCCCTCACTGAAACATCGACTCGCTGTGACAGGGAATCAATTATCACCGCGATACTGACGCAGCCCCGATCGTGACACCAACAAAAAACACGCTGGTACCGTGATATACCCCTCAGCGTTTCCCAGCCAAGTACCTCACGGTGGCTCCGACGCCCCTCACGGTGCCACCAACACACCCCTCGCTGTGACATCCTCACCGTGTCACTGACACAGCACTCTCCGTGACCCGAACAGTAGATTGACGCTGACACAGTGTCAACGCCAAACATAGCTCACCATCTCAGATCAGCTCCGACCGAAACTACAAACTCCTCAGGGAAGAATATCAAGAGATGAACAGGACCCAACGCCAATGTCGACTACCAGTCCATGAGTTAACCTCAACCTTTGAATCAAAGATATCTGCGATTTCCCAGCCGGATCTCTCCCAGAGAACCTGGCTAAGGCGACTCCCAAACACAGCTCACAGTGACACCGACATGCCCTTTACCGTGACACTAAGACACAAGCACTGTAACACCGAGAGGCTCCTCAAAGCGAACCGTCCAGCTCCGCGCCGTGACAAAGACTCACACGTCACTGTAACACCCCTTACCGAGACAGCATTGCCCCTCAACATAACACTGATACACCGCTCACTGAGGCAACTACCCACACTTAACCCTGACACAGGCAAACCCCTTACCGTGATACCGGCACCTAAATTCACAATGACACAGACATAGTACTCTCCACGACACGGACACACACACGCGTCAGCCTGAGACAGTCATACACAGCGTGGCCATGACATGCTTCTCACGATGACACAGACACGCACCGCTCAATGAGACCAACACCCACACAATATACAGATACTCCACTCACTGCGACATCGCCAGAACCGTCATTCTAAAATTTCCCGCACTCTGACATTTCCTTCGCCGTGACGTGGAGATACACTTCATTGTAACCCGGCACACTTCTCGCCAGGGCACAGAAACTCCTATCACAGTGACACCGACACGTCCTTCTCAGAATGTAGAACACGGCCCGCTATCAGACAGGGAACCAATCATCACCACGATACTGACACAGACCCCATTGTATCAACAACAAAACCTTCACCAGGTCATTGATATATCCCTCAGCTTGAGACAGACACTCTCCTCATGTTTGCGCAGACGTCTCACACTGTGCCACCAGCACATCGTTCACTGTGACACCATTCACCGTGACAATCACACAACACTCTCTGTGACCCGTTCGGTAGCATGACGCTGACTCACGTGTCACTGTAAACGATACACATCCTTCACCATCTCTCCCAGTATCACAGATTCGTCAGTCTATGATCACCTCTGACCGAAACTGTACTGAGACGGGAAGGAAAGACAGATCTGTCAACGAAATCAAGGCTCAGATCTGTGATCTAATGAGCAGCAAAGGAGGTGAGGCATCATCCCCCTCTTTAACCCGCTCCTCATCACAGGGCAGGCATAGAGAGAGGAAGCTCACTCTGTGCTTGACATCGGGAGCGTGTGAAGAGGTGGGATGGAGGGAGATTCACTCTGTGTTTGACAGGCTGAGTGTGTGATGGTGAAGCCTGGTGGAAGTTTAACTCTATCACGAAACCCAGGAGAGTGTGATGCGGCGCTGTGGAGGTGGATTCATTGTGACAGATGACGGGAATTTGAGACGTAACATCACAGCTTCACTCTATGTCTGAATCAGGGAATCTCTGATGGGACTGGATGGATCCAGCTTCACTCTGTATCTGACAGTGGGACAGCACCCAGAGAGCTTCACCACATGCCTGATCCCGGAAGTCTGTTATGGTACCATGTAGAGTGATTTTCACTTTGTAGAATCTAGGAGGATGTGACGGAATTCTGCAGAGAAGGCTTCACTCTGTATCTGACCCCGGGAGTGTCTGATGGGACGGTGTGGCTTCAGTCTGTCTCTGACTTCCGGGAGTGAGTGAGGGGACGGTGCAGTGGGAGCTTCGTTCAGTGTCTGAATCAGTGAGTGTCTGATGGGATTGTGTGGATGGAGCCTCACTCTGTGTCTGAATCCGGGAATGTGTGATGGGACCGTGGAGAGGCAGTTAATCTCTGTGTCTGAATCCAGGAATGTGTGATGGGATAGCGCAGAGGGCCACTCACTCTTTCTGACACCGGATTGGGTGATTGGATGCTGTGGAGGGAGTCTGACCCCGTGAGTGTGCCCGGCATGGTATGGGCTGCTCAGAGAGAGCTTCAATCTGTGACTCACCAGGGGGTGTCTGACACTTTCCTCGGTGATGTGATGAGAAGACGAAGAGGGAGAATTACTCTCCCTCTGACATTTGTCGTGTGTGCTGAGGGAGTTTCTTTCCGTGTCTGACCGCTGGGGTGTTTGATGGGGTCGCGGAGAGAGTGATTGACAGTGCGTCTGACCAAGGCTGTGTGTGATTGGACTTTGTGGAGGGATCTATATTCTGTTCTCTGACCCAGGGAGTATGTCAGGGGCGCTGTGGAGGGAGCTTCACGCGGTGTCTGACCCTGGGAGTGTGTGATGAGACAGTGTGGAAGGAGAAACACCCAGTATCTGACCCCGGAAAAGCGTGACGGTACGGTGTGCAGTGATCGTCACTCCAGGTCTGACCGCTGGAATGTGGGATGAGGCCATGGGGAGAAAGATTCACTCTGTGTCTCATCCAGGCAATGTGTGACGAGGCTTTGTAGGGGGAGCGAAACCGGGTTTCCATACCTCTATAACTCTAGGAATGAATGTCCACATTGCATTCCCGTTCTCAACATCAACTCAACCTGGATGTTCATCTGTTTGATATTTGCACAAGGACACCAAAGTCCCTTTGCATTTCTGCATTTTGAATTCCCTGCGAACCTAAATAATAGTCTGCCTGTTTATTTCTGCTACCAAAACACATGATCATACACTTTCTGTCATTGTACTTCATTAAACGTTTCTTTGCCCATTCCCCGAAACTATCTAAGTCTCTTTGCAGGCTCTCTGCCTCCTCAACACTACCCGCTCTTGTATCATCGGCAGGTTTAGGCACTAATCAATCAATACCGTTGTCCAAATCAATGAATCCGTCGTAAAAATCAGCGGTCCCAACACCGACGGGTGTAAACTCCACGGGTAACCGGGAGCCAGCCAGAAATTAATTCATTTATGCCCATTTTTTTTTTTTTTGCTAACCTGCCAATGCCCGAGCCATGCTAATAACCTCCCTGTAATTCCAGAGAACATAGAACATAGAATAGTACAGCACAGTACAGGCCCCTCGGCCCACAATGTTGTGCCGACCCTCAAACCCTGCCTCCCATATAAGCCCCCACCTTAGGTTCCTCCATATACCTGTCTAGTAGTCTCTTAAACTTCACTAGTGTATCTGCCTCCACCACTGACTCAGGCAGTGCATTCCACCATCAACCACTCTCTGAGTAAAAAACCTTCCTCTGATATCCCCCTTGAACTTCCCAGCCCTCACCTTAAAGCCATGTCCTCTTGTATTGAGCAGTGGTGCCCTGGGGAAGAGGCGCTGGCTATCCACTCTAACTATTCCTCTTATTATCTTGTACAGATCCATCATGTCTCCTCTCATCCTCCTTCTCTCCAACGAGTAAAGCCCTTGCTTCCTTAATCTCTCAGTCTCTTATTTTCATGGTCTCTTATTTTTTATAGGCAGCCTCATGAGCGGCATCTTGTCAAAGGCCTTCTGAAAATCCAAGTGCACCATGTGTACTGCATCTCCTTTATGTACCGTCCTTGTAATTTCCTCAAAGAATTGCACTAGGTTTGTTAGGCAGGATATTCCTTTGAGGAAAACACGCTGGCGTTGGCCTCTCTTCTCCTGTGCCTCCAGGTACTGTGCAGTCCTACTCCGATCAACCGATTCCACCAACTTCAAAATCAAAGTTGACAGGCTCACAGATCTAAAGTTTCCTTTTTTTCTGCCTGCCACTCTTCTTAAAGAGCGGAATAACGTCTGCAATTTTCCAGTCAGCCGGTACAATGCCAGAATCTATCGATTCTTGAAAGATAATCGGCAATGCGTCCGCAACCTCTCCAGCTACTTCCATCACAACCCGAGGGTGCACTCCATCAGGTCCAGGAGATTTTTGCACCCTCAGACCATTAAGCTTCCTGAGCATCTTCTCTGCCGTAATTGTCACTGCACAAACTTCACTTCTCTTGACACTCTTGAATGTGCAGTATACTGCAGACCCATTGCACTGTGAAAACTGATGCAAAATACGCATTCAGTTCCAATGCTCCTTCTCATTAAAATATTTCCAGCATTATTCTCTATTGGGCCCATATCTACCCTCGGCTCCCTTTTACCGTTGATATACTCAAAAAAAAAAAAAAACTGTTAGTATCTTCTTTGATATTGGTCACAAGCTGCTTTTCATAATTCATCTTTTCCTTCCTTATGACCTTCTTAGTTTCCTTCTGCAAGATTTTAAAAAACTCGGAAGTCCTCCATGTTCCCACTAGCTTTGGCGTCCTTCTGTGCCCTCTCTTTTGCTTTTACTTCGGCTCTGACTTCACTTGTCAGCCATGGTAGTGTCTTTCTTCTATACGATAATGTTTTCTTATTTGGAATATATCTGTCTTGCATTTCACTCAGTTTTCGCAGAAATCCTAGCCACTGCTGCTCATCTGTCCTTGTTGCTTGTGCCCTCACCGCAACACCGACATGACCCTCACTGTGACACGGAAACAAGCATCACCGTGATACTGACACAAACTCACACCTCACGGTGGCAGCGCGCTCTGGACTGTGACACCGATAGGCCCCTCATTCCTGATACTAACAGGCCCCTTACCGTGGCACATACACGATCAGTACCGTGACATACAAACCCACCACTGGGACACGAAACCATCACATCCTCATTGTAACATAGCACTCGTCACCGTGACGCCAACACGCTCCTCAGTATGAACTCCACACTATCACACCATGACACTGACATACCTCTTTCCGCGACCCGCCCAGTAAAGTACTGCTGTCTTACACGTCACTGTAAATGCTGAAAATCCTTGGCCATCTCTCGCAGTATCACAGATTCTTCAGTCTCCTATCATCTCCGACATAAAATACCAGCTACTTTGGGAACAGTACAGGGAGATGAAGAGAACACAGTTGCAATATCAACAGCAGGACTATGAGTTGAACTCGACTCTTGAATCAAAGGCTGAAATTTGCCAATTTCTGACGAGTAGCAGAGGTAAAACGACATCGCCCTTGCCCGCTCCTCATCACAGAGGGAGAGAGAGAGAGAGAGAGAGAGAGAGAGAGGGAGAGGGAGAGCGAGATAGAGATGTGATGGGTCGGTGTAGAATGAGCTACACCTTGCGTCCCAGCTGGGTGTGTGCGATGAAACGGTGTGGTGGGATTTTGACGATGTGTCTGGTCCATGGTGTATGCGAAGCGAGAGTGTGGAGGGAGCGTCATTGTGTGTCTCACCCCGGGCGTATGTCTGCCATGGGAAGGTGCGGAGGGAGATTCATTGTTCCGTATTCCTGATTTCCAGATCAACCGTGTTCCAAGCACTGGATCAGAAATAAAGACCGGTGTTATTATGTCTCCACGGTTGACACATCTTCCTTCAGAGCGATGCAAGAATGCTCAAACAGTGATTCAAGGCTTCTCGAAATCAATTCAAGGGATGAAGCGGTATGTGTCACGCCACGAGAAGATCCCGCAGTAACACAGGAATCAACACACACCACCGAGGTCAGATACAGAGTGTAAACTCACAATACACTCCCAGCACACATTCCTGGAGTCAGACCAGAGTGAATCTCCCTCTTCACTGTCCCTTCAAACATTCCCGGGATTAGACACAGAGTGAATCTCCCTACACACCGTCCCATCACACAATCCCGGGGTCAGACACAGAGTGAAGCTCCCTCCACACCGTCCCATCACACACTCCCGGGGTCAGACACAGAGTGAAGATCCCTCCACACATACTCCCGCTACCAGACGCACTATTAAGTCCCCTTCACAGTATGCCATCACGCTCTGCCGGGATCAGACGCAGAGTGAAGCTCCCTCCACACCGTCCCATCACAGACTCCAGGGGCCATACACAGAGTGAAGCTCCCTCCACACCGGCCCATCACACACTCCCGGTATCAGGCACACTATTAAGTCCTTTCACAGTATGCCCTCACACACTCCAGGGGCCATACATAGATTGAAGCTCCCTCCTCACCACCCTATCACACACTCCTGGTATCAGACTCAGAGCAAAGCACTCTCGACTCCATCCCATCACACACTCCCGCGGTCAGAAACCGAATGAAGCTCTCTCCGCACCGTCCCATCACAATTCCGGTTGTAAATAAACTGAAAGAAGCTCCGTCAACAGTTTTCTATTTTTGGCGTAAATCAAATAATTTTAATTTCTCAGAACTTTGTCTCCCGCAAACTTGTGGACGGAGACCGTTCATATTGGATTGGAAAATGCGAGAACTGGTGAGATTTGGACTGATCTGTGGGGTGAGAGTTGGGCATCGACATAGTCCTGACGGGAGAAAATGGGATTAGTTTACGATTAGACTACACTAGGTTGTCGGAGAGTGTGGTACAAAGGGAACTTTTTCGGGCCTGCGTGTTTGTCGGGGAAAGACAGGGCAGTGGAATTATTTCCGATACTGTCAGGAGGCCGTGGGGAGAGATCAGTACACGGAGATTATGTTGTTTCTGACGCATGTCGGGGTGGAGAGCGCGGTGAAGTGGGATTATTTTGGAGATAGTCGCTGGGTTGTGAGGAGAGGGAGCAACAGCGGGAATAGTTTGGTGAATGATATAGATCTGAGGGGCAAGAGTAGGACAACTGGATTAGTTTGGAGACCGATACAGAGCGGTGGGCACAGAGTGTGTTGATGGGATTAGCTTGTGAACGGACGCACGGATGCGGAGAGAGGGTGCCAGCGGTATAAGTCTGGAGATGGACCAGAGGCGATGGTGAGAGCGCGGTGCAGTGAGATATGTTCGCAGACAGACACAAATCTCTGAGTCGAGGGAGGGGCAACGGGATTAATCTGGGACGACATAGGGTTGAGGGAAGAGTGTTGACCAGTGGTATTCATTTCGGGACAGCCAAAAGTCTGTGGTGAAACGGTGGGACAGTGGTGCTTGTTCCAGGACTGAAACAGATCTGAGGGGAGAGGGTGGCCCTGTTCGATTTGTAGGGGACTGACAGAGGACTGTGGTTTGGAGGCAGTTCTGTCAGTTCCTTTGCGAATACATGGGGCTGTGGGGTGATATTGGGTCAGTACGATTATTGGGGGGATGACACAGGATTGTCGGGAGACATTGGGATCGTGGTATCTGTCTGGGTACTGTCACGGGGCTGTGGAGAGAGAGTGGGTGAGTGGGATGAGTTTGCGGACTGACACACGCTGTTAAGAGAGAGCGATGTTATGGGATTAGCTTGTGGACGGTCTCGGCTCGGGTTCTCTGCTGGAGCTGTTTTGTCTCTGTTTAAATTGTTTAATCCTCTTGGACAGGAATGTGGCCTTGGCTATCTTGTACAAGGTGTCTTCTGTAACATCGGACTGCAAAGACTGCTATTCGTACCCAGGGAGTTACCCTTGCAATCGTGATCGGCGTTTCATCTGCGAGAAGTCAGCACCTTTGCTCCCGGAGATTCCTGAAAGGATCCACAATCTCTGTCAACAGCCAATGGAGACGACATGAATCAAATGACTAACCCCAGTTTTTCCTCCTTCTCTCTCCTTCTCTCTCACTCCTGGATCCTTTCAATTTTCCTCCCAACGCTCTCTGCCCCTCCTTCCTACTCCATCTCCTCCCCTTGTCGCAACCATATTCTCCCCACCACACACCGACAAACCTCTCTCTCTATGTATCACCTTCTTTCTCGCCATTTCCTCCTTCCCGCTTTTTTCCGCTCCATCTAACTTTCTCTCTACCCCTTCACCTCCTCTTATTTCTTCGCCCTTTCTCCGCTCGCTCTTCCTCTGTTCGCTCTGTCCACAACTTTCAAGTCTATGCCCAGTTCTGACGCCTCTCTACCCCTCTCTCTCACTTCCCTCCCCGTTCTCTCTGAACCATCCGTCTCCCTTATCTCTCTCTCTCTCGTTCTCCTTTCCACCCACTCTCAGCTCAATCCTGTGCTGTCCGGTTCTCGATAACCCAACCCTGGGTAAAAGTCTATGCCTATTCCCTCTGTCTGTGGCCGTCTTGTGTTTATGGAACTCTGTAAATTTACAAATACGCTCCAGGGATTAAAGTTCCAACCTTCCCTCACTCTCTCCATAACTCAGTCCCTCCAGTTCTGGCAATATCCCCGCAGAACTTCCTGTACACGCTATCCAGTTCAATGGCATTTCCCATAAAGCACAGCGTCCTTGCAGACCTGTTGTCGCACTGCAACGTCATCTCCCGACTCCTGTAGTCAGTGCCCTGACTGGTGAAGACCAGCCTGCCGGGTGTCCTCTCCACAC
Source organism: Mobula birostris (assembly GCF_030028105.1). Lineage (NCBI taxonomy): Eukaryota > Metazoa > Chordata > Chondrichthyes > Myliobatiformes > Myliobatidae > Mobula > Mobula birostris. The sequence goes on along the minus strand of NC_092382.1, from coordinate 108,891,347 downwards.
GTATCAGATATTTTCCACCCGAATCGCTATTTGTTTTATTATCTGATACTTATGCAGCCTGGAATGTGTTCTTTAGCAACATCGGTACAGCGCAAAGATGTAAAATTACTGTGAATTACAAAAAAAAGACAATAAAAACATTAAAAAGTCGATGTTGGTGCGGAAGAGTTCAAAAATGTGTTGTTGCAGGTTTAGAAGTTGTTTTCGAATCGTTGAGTGTTCAGGCTTCTGTACCTCTTCCCCGATGGTAGTTTTCAGCAGGGACCTTGTCCCGGGGTGAGGGGCTTTACTGATGGAGCCGCCTTCTCGAGGTATCGCATCTTGAACATGTCCTCGATGCTGGGGAAGGTGACGCCTTTGATACCGATTGATCTACATCCCTCTGCAGCCTCCTGTGACCCTGTCCGCTGCAGCCTTCTCTCCAGGCGGCGATGCTACAAGTCAGCATGCTCCCGACAGTTCATCTGTAGAGATTTCCTAGTCTTCAGAGAATGGAGAAATCTTCTCAGAACCCTGACTTCGCCATACCTGTCTGTAACTAGAGAGCTATGGGTGGTGGTGAACAGGTGTAGAGTATATCTGGAATGCACTCAGACTCAGACTTGAAAAAAACAAGCAGGCAGTAAGGAAATCCGAAGACTAAATCACAGTCTGTATTACTAGAAATGAATCCCCTACAGCACGACCCCTTTAACTACTGACAGGCAATAATTGGCAGTGAGGGCCCTCAGGGGAAAGTGACAGCTAACCACACTCCCGGAAATGGAGATACCGAATCCTGGATGCCGCCGATAAAAAAAAAAAAAAAGTATATATATACTTTCTTCGTGTTTGCATGCCCAGTGTCGATCCTGCGAGATGCTGACACACAGCAACACATGAACGTAAAATGCGATCATAGGACGGAGAGGCAGAATTGAGCTACCTGGCCCATTGGGTCTGCTCCGCCATTTCATCATGGTCCATAGAACCATAGAAACTACAGCACAGAAACAGGCCCTTTGGTCCTTCTTGGCTGTGCCAAACCATTTTCTGCCTAGTCCCACTGACCTGCACACGGACCATATCCCTCCATACACCTCCCATCCAAGTATCTGTCCAATTTATTCTTAAATGTTAAAAAGGAACCCACATTTACCACCTCGTCTGGCAGCTCATTCCATACTCCCACCACTCTCTGTGTGAAGAAGCCCCCCTCTAATGTTCCCTTTAAACTTTACCCCCCTCACCCTTAACCCATGTCCTCTGTTTTTGTTCTCCCCTTGCCTCAGTGGAAAAAGCCTGCCTGTATACACTCTGTCTATACCCATCATAATCTTATATACCTCTATCAAATCTCCCCTCATTCTTCTACGCTCCAAAGAATAAAGTCCTAACCTATTCAACCTTTCTCTGTAACTGAGTTTCTCAAGTTCTGGCAACATCCTTGTAAACCTTCTCTGCACTCTTTCAACCTTATTTATATCCTTCCTGTAATTTGGAGACCAAAACTGAACACAATACTCCAGATTCGGCCTCAAATTCGGCTCTTATACTCAATACTTGGATTATTGAAGGCCAATGTACCAAAAGCTCTCTTTACGACCCTATCTACCTGTGACGACACTTTTAGGGAATTTTGTATCTGTATTCCCAGATCCCTCTGTTCCACTGCACTCCTTAGTGCCTTACCATTAACCCTGTATGTTCTACCTTGGTTTGTCCTTCCAACGGACAATACCTCACACTTGTCAGTATTAAAGTCCGTCTGCTATTTTTCAGCCCATTTTTCCAGCTGGTCCAAGTCCCTCTGCAGGCTCTGAAAACCTTCCTCACTGTCTACTACACCTCCAATCTTTGTATCATCAGCAAACTTGCTGATCCAATTTACCACTTTATCATCCAGATCATTGATATAGATGACAAATAACAATGGACCCAGCACTGATCCCTGTGGCACACCACCAGTCACAGGCCTCCACTCAGAGAAGCAATTCTCTACCACCACTATCTGGTTTCTTCCACCGAGCCAATGTCTAATCCAATTTAACACCTCTCCATGTATACCTAGCGACTGAATTTTCCTAACTAACCTCCCATGCGGGACCTTGTCAAAGGCCTTACTGAAGTCCATGTAGACAACATCCACTGCCTTCCCTTCATCCACTTTCCTGGTAACCTCCTCGAAAAACTCCAATAGTTTGGTCAAACATGACCTACCACGCACAAAACCATGTTGACTCTCCCTAATAAGTCCCTGTGTATCCAAATGCTTGTAGATTCTGTCTCTTAGTACTCCCTCCAATAATTTACCTACTACTGACGTTAAACTCACCGGCCTATAATTTCCCGGATTACTTTTCGATCCTTTTTTAAACAACGGAACAACATGAGCCACTCTCCAATCCTCCGGCACTTCACCCGTAGACAGCGACATTTTAAATATTTCTGCTGGGGCCCCCGCAATATTAACACTAGTCTCCTTCAACGCCCGAGGGAACACTCTGTCAGGTCCCGGGGATTTATCCACTTTTATTTTCCTGAAGACAGCAAGAACCTCCTCCTTTTCAATCTGTACAGTTTCCATGGTCTCACGACTTGATTCCCTCAATTCCATAGATTTCATGCCAGCTTCCTTAGTAAATACAGACGCAAAAAAAAAACTATTTCAGATCTCCCCAATTTCCTTCGGTTCAGCACAAAGCCGACCACTCTGATCTTCAAGAGGACCAATTTTATCCCTTACAATGCTTTTGCTCTTAATATACTTGTGAAAGCTCTTTGGATTATCCTTCACTTTGACTGCCAAGGCACCCTCATGTCTTCTTTTAGCCCTCCTGATTTCTTTCTTAAGTATTTTCTTGCACTGCTTATACTCCTCAAGCACCTGATTTACCCCCTGTTTCCTATGCATTTCATACAACTCACTCTTCTTCTTTATCAACTCCCTATTCTTCTTCATCTGAGTTGCAATATCCCTTGAGAACCAAGTTTCCTTATTACTATTCAATTTGCCTTTAATCCTGACAGGAACATACAAACTCTGCACTCTCAAAATTTCCCCTTTGAAGGCTTCCCACCTACCAATCACATCTTTGCCAGAGAACAACCTGTCCGAATCCACGCTTTTTAGAACCTTCTCATTTCTTCAAATTTGGCCTTCTTCCAGTTCAGAACCTCAACCCTAGGACCAGATCTATTTCCCTCTCAGCCCCGATATCCCGCTGTCTCCCTTTATCCCTTTATGACCGAACTAATCAGGAATCTCTCAGCCTCGGCCATAAATTGCATGCCTTAACCTTCGCAGCCAGTTGCGGCAACAAATTCCATCGATACACCCCATTCAGGCAAAATGAATTGCTCCGAATCTCGGTTATAAAATAACGGCCCTCTATTCCATGTTAACCGACTGGCCTTAGACTCTCCCACCATAGGGAAACTTCCCACTACATCTACTTTATCGAAACCCACATCCCCACCGCCCCATTATTCTTCTGAGATACAGCCATCAAACTTTCCTGATTTGCTAAGCGTTTCAATCCCGGAATAATTACCATGAACTTCCTTTCAACACTTCCCAGTGCAAACACATCTGACCGGATTAGATACAGGACCCAGAGACGCTCACAGTCCTCCGTGAGGCCTCGCCAGTGCTTTATAAACCATTAACTTTACATCCGTGATTTTATATTCTAGTTCGCTTAACATGAATGCTAACATTGCATTTGGCTACCTGCGACTGAGGAAATTACAGTTCCCATGCCAAGCAATGAATAGACAGTCAGGATGCTCTCAATTCTACCGGGGTAGAAAGTTTTTAGGTTTCGGGAGCTCATACCAAACTTTGTCAAACTCTGAGGTGAAAGAGGCGCCGTTGTGACTTTTTCTCCACAGAGCCGGTAGGTATAGACCACATAAGATCCTCGGTGATTTTTACGCCGAAGATCGAAAGGTTGTTCACCCTCTCAACAGCAGATCTAATGATGTCAACAGAGCTCAGCCTGACTCCATTCCTCTTGTGGTCCACAAACAGCTTCTTTGTTTTGGCGACATTGAGGGAACTACACCCGCCCGTCCTCCGTCATCCCCTGTCTTCCCCGTTGCCCATTCCCCGATACCCACCTCATTCTCTGCAGCCCCCACGGCTCCGTTACTACCCACTGCCACCCAAACGCCTCCCTCTCTGTGTTCACAGGGAACATGGAAGAGGAAGAGGAACTGTTGGGAGAATGGGTAAAGCTGCTGTCGGTGTTCAACTTCTTCCCGTCCACCTGATATCGATCTTTCGGGCTCAGTCTCTTTGCATTTCTATGTGAACCGGCGGGTCGTGTGGTTCCCCACGGTTTCCTCCCTGTGAGTGCAACCTCAGCACCACTTCACTGCACTCCTTCTCGCCATGGTCCTTCTGCATTACCTCCACTCACACACAGATACTATCTCTGATGGGACAATGTGGAGGGAGCTTCACTCTCTGTCTGACCTCAGGAGTGTGTGATGGGACGATATGGAGGGAGCTTCATTCTTTGTCTGACCACAGGAGTGTGTGATGGGACGGTGTGGTGGGAGATTCACTCCGTGTCTGACCCCGGGAATGTGTGATGGGACCATGCGGAGGGAGATTCACTCTATGTTTGATCCCGGGTGTGTGTGATGGGACGGTGTGGAGGGAGATTCACTCTGTGTCTGACCCCGGGAGTGTGTGCTGGGACGGTGTGGCTGGAGCTTTACTTTGTATCTGTCCGTGAGAATATATGACCCTCCGGACCGTGTGATGGGACGCTGAGTTAGGAGATGCACTGTGTCTAATCCCGGGAGTGTGTGATTGGACCTTGTTCAGGGAGGCTGTCTCTGTCTCTGACCCCGGGTGGTGATATCGGACTGTCACATTTCCGGAAGGTCAATATCCTGTAGGAGCGGTAGAGAATGGGAAGGGGGGAATAGGAGTGCAGAGAGTTTAGGGGAGAAAGGAAAATGGGAGATATTCAGAGACGGCTTAGTGAGGAGTAGAGTGAGATGGAAAGGCAGACGGATAGAGAAGTTAGAGATTCAGAAAGCAGCAAAACTGGACCTTCTGTGGGGATAGTGACGAAGTTTGTGAGGGGAGATATTGAGGGATGCAGAGGGAGAAGGGGATAGACAAAATGTGACAGCGGCAGTTTGAGAGTGGGGACACAGAAATGGAGAGGTAGAGTGTGGAAGAGGTTGATAGGAGGGTGAAGGAAGGGGCGAGAGGAAAATAGTATGGAAGGGAGTGCGATGGAGGGAATAGGGAATGGGAGAGATGGAGAGGGCGAGAGTGGGAGAAGATATCTGGAGAGAGTAGAGAGAGGGGAGGGGTGAAGAGAGAGAAGAGCGCTGGGGGTCGTTAGGTTGTAAGGAGAGAAAGGCTGTGACAGAGCTGGCGTTGATGGCGAGCGGGCGAGTAATGCGATAGAGAGGATTTCAGGAACGTAGAGCGATATGTCTATGGAATTTGTCAGTCTTATAGGTCATTGTTTAACAAGTAGTAGTAAATCACGGAAATTGGAAGTGTCCGTGTTGTCCAGAAGACGTTTCGCCACTCACCCTCCGGATGAGGTTTATTCAGTTCTGATCCATGCTGGGTAGTTTTCCGGCTGATAAACTCTGTGAGTAGTTTGAAGGTACAGAAATCAGGTGAAGGTCGGGAAGAGTCGTAGAGGCGTTGAGAGGGTCATTAGTCTTATCTTTGCATGAACGGCGGTGTGACCTACTGTGGGGACGCCGGGGTTGGGATCTGAGGACTGCATTGCAAGTACCTGATAAGTGGTGTCGTGCCCCACCCCCTCTGTTCAGGGGTGGGTTTCACAGTCTGACAAAGATGGCAATTTTTAACCCCTCTTTCAAAGCACCTGTCCTCTCTGTTCATGATGTGCACATTGCTGTCTTCAAAGGAGTGTCCCTTGTCCTTTAGGTGAAGATATACAGCCGAATATCGACCTGAGGGGTGAGTGCTCCAACTGTGGGCCATCCGCGTGTGAAGTGTTTGTTTTGTCTCGCCGATACACAGAACTGTGACGTTCCCTTGCAATCGATAGCATATAAGCATTGCTCTGCTTATATCTGGGTTTATGATCCTTGGAGTGAACGGGTTTCTGTCTGAATGACTGTGTAGGTTTAAAGAACACAAGGATTTGATATTTGCTGAAAACCTTTCCTGGTATCGCTGAAACTCCAGCTACGTCTGGGAAGTCTGTGTTTTCCGTCTCCTCTGCTCCTTATTGCTGTCTGCTGGGCTGACGTCACTGCTCATCATTTATGTTGCTGTCTTGACGAAGGTCCAGTCAGGTTGACCGCACGCTTTCAAGACGTATTTCAAAAATCTGTGCTCCCTGCTTTTAACTGTAATATTGGTTGGCTTATTCTTGGAGCGGTGATATTCGTGTTCTGATAACGCAAAATTGTGTTCTAATGGGTGATAAGAGTCATACCTTAGAGAGGGATCTATCTGTGTTGGTTTCCTGCAAAACCCAATATCCAGCTCAAACACGAGGAATAGTAAGAGATTTGAAAGTAGGGGAGGGGGGGGGGAGAGTATCCAAAATGATAGGAGAAGACAGGAGGGCGAGGGATGCAGCCAAGAGCTGGAGAGTTGATTGGCAAAAGGGATATGTAAGTTTTGAAGTGGGCACCTGGATTTGAACCAGGGACATCTTGATCTGCAGTCAAATGCTCAACCACTGAGCTATACACCAACATGTAAATCTCTTACCAGCTATTCATTCAGTTATTCCTGACGAAAGGTCTCAGCCCGAAACGTCGACTGTACCTCTTCCTAGAGATGCTGCCTGGACTACTGCGTTCACCAGCAACTTTGATGTGTGTTGCCAGACAAAGAGAGGAAACTATGCTCTGTGGCTGATCTCCGGAATGTGCAATGGGATGGTGCGATTGGAGCAACACCCACAGTGTGACACTGTTGTATGTGATGGGACTGTAGGGGAGAGCGACACCCAGGGTGCTATACTGACAGTGCGTGGTGGGACAGTGTGGAGGGAGATTCACTCTGTACCTGACCCCGGGAGTGTGTGATGGGCCGGTGCGGAGGGATATTCACTCTGTGTCTGACCCCGGGAGTGTGTGATGGGACGGTGTGGAGGGAGATTCACTCTGTGTCTGACCCCGGGAGTGTGTGATGGGACGGTGGAGAGGGAGATTCACTCTGTGTCGGACCCCGGGAGTGTGTGATGGGACGGTGTGGAGGGAGATTCACTCTGTGTCTGACCCCGGGAGTGTGTGATGGGACGGTGTGGAGGGAGATTCATTCTGTGTCTGACCCCGGGAGTGTGTGGTGGGACAGTGTAGAGGGAGATTCACTCTGTGTCTGACCCCGGGAGTGTGTGATGGGACGGTGTGGAGGGAGATTCACACCGCGCAGCTCCGTCCCTCTCCCGATCTCTCCACTCACCAATACCCAGCACTTCAGCGTTCCAGTCCTCTCGATTTGTGTGCGTCTCTCGGAGATGGTGTGTGTGTGTGTGTGTGACCGGGTGGTGTGCTGCGAGAAGAGGAAGGAAGGGGAGGAGAGAGGAGGCCAGGGAAAGGGTGATGAGACTGCAGTCACTGATGTAAGTGTTGTTCCACCACGTGACCGTCCTGTGCACGCAGAGCTTGGCGAGGCTCAGAACCTGGTGATAGATATCCGCTGGAAGGGGAGAGGTGTAACACCAGACGCCATCTCTCACTCACAGTCCCCACAATTGCCTGTGACACAGAAAGGGAGACGAATGGGGTGGCGACGGAGATAGGGATAATGTTAATGGATTGAGCAGGTAACAGAGATAGGGAGGGGTGCAAGGAAAGTAGGGGATAAAGGAGAAGGGAAGTGTGTCGGGAAAGGAATGAGTCACGGTGACGGAGATCGCCTTTAAGTGTCAGAGTTTGACAGATTCTTGATTAGTCAGGGCATGAAGGAATTTGTTGAAAAGGCAGGAGATCATGGCTGAGAGGGAAATGGATCAGAGATGATGCAATGGCGCAGCAGCCTGGAGGGCCTATCACTGCCCCCATATCTTATGGACTTATGTAAGTTGCTGTGTTGGTGGGTGTCAACATCTCAGTGGATCTATTCTGGGCCAAACACATTCATGCAAACACGAAGAAGGTGTCATGTTCCCGATTGAACAGCGGAAGTTATCCAAGTGTCGGGACGCCTATTCCCCGGAATGTAGTTAGCTGCCGCTTTCCCTTTCAGACTCAGACTGACAATTATTGCCATTCAACATTCCTTCATTGAACGTCTATCGTTAAAGGCCCCGTGCTGAGCACTCAGTACTCAACCGTAGAGAATGCATTGCTGGTACTACTGCTGGTGATTTTGTTTTTGGTTATCGATACTGTCGTCTTGTTCATTTCGAGTCTGTGTCTGAGCATATTGCAGACATTACGCTGCTCTAGCATTCACCACCACCCAAAGCTCTCTCATTGCAGAAGGGTTCTCCAGATCCTTCACTGAAAACTCGCAAAGTTCGCCAGATGACCGTCGGGAGAATTCTGGCTTGTCGCATCGCCGCCTGGAGTGGAGGCTACAACGCACGGGGTCGCAAGAGGCTGCAGAGGGATGTAGACCGAACCAGCTCCATCACGGGCAGAACGCTCTCCAGCATCGAGGACATTCTCAAGATGCGATGCTTCGAGAAGGCGGCATCATTTACTGAGGCTGCTCACCACCCGGGACAAACTCCTTGCTCTTTGCTACCATCGGGGGAGAGGCAGAGGAATATAAAAACTCAATGATTCAGGAACACCTTCTTCCCCTCGTCCATTATATTTTGAACGCATGAGCACCGGCCTCTCCCCACGGCCCCGTACCAGTCCCCAAGATATTCCCACACTCCGACTTTCTCGCCACGGAACCGTATCAGTCTCCAAACTAACCTGACTGCTTCACTGTCCCCACACGCCGGTCTGCTTCCCCAAAATATTCCCACTGATCTACTCTGTATCTCAAAGCCGCGTGTCTGTTCCCAAAATATTTGCTCTCCCCAGTCTCACCCGGACCCCCGTAACATTACACAAAATTATTCCACTGTCTACTCAATTCTCGCAGCTTGTATCAGTCCCCAAATAAAACCCACGACCCATTCGCTCCTCAAAATCCTACATGAGCCCAAATTTCACCTGGCTTTGCATTATCCAATCCAGTATGAACTGTCTTGGTCGTCGACAGCTTTGTTAGCAGAATTCTGTCAAATTAAATTGCTATCATTAATTATTGAATTCGAGCTCTATTTAAGGAAAATCTCTCGCTCTCTAACCCCCGGAGATGCTGATAGGACGGTGTGGAAGGAGTTTCAATATGTGTCTGACACCGGGAGTGTGTGATGGGACGGTGTGGAGGGAGATTCACTTTGTTTTGACCCCGGGAGTGTGTGGTGGGACGGAGTGGAGGGAGATTCACTCTGTGTGGCTGACCCCGGGATGGTGTGATGGGAAGGTGTGAAGGGAGATTCACTCCGTGTCTGACCCTGTAGTGTATAGTGTGACGGTGTGGAGGGAGCTTCACTCTGCGTCTGAACCTGGGAGTGTGTGATGGAGCAGTGTGGACGGAACTTTACTCTATGTCTGACCCCAGAATATCTAATAGGACGGTGTAGAGGAATCTGCACTCTAATGTTGATATATCTTCTAGCACCTACCTCTTCCTCATTTTAATTTATTGCAGAAACTTTGATTGAGAGTTTGTACAATGTTGTTTGGTTCCATCGTAAGATATTTCAAATGTGTGTATGCAATAACACCGGTCTTCATTTCTGATCCCCTCCTGGGAACACGCTGGATCTGAATATCGTGAGCAGGGAACAGTGAATCTCCCTCCATTAATTTCACTGGGAAAAAGGCATCCTTTCACACCGTCCTGTCACACTCACCTGGTGTCAAATAAAGAATGAAACTCCCTCCACACCAGTCCCTGCACACATCCCCGTGGATAGATACAGATTGACATTCCCTTAAAAACCGTCCCATCACACATACCCGTGGTCAGACACAGACTGTTGTTCACTCCGCACCGTCCCATCACAGTCGCCAGTGGTCAGACACAGAGTGAAATTCCCTCCACTCCGTCCCATCACTGACTCTCGGGGTCAGAAACACACCGAATCTCCATTCACACTGTTACGTCACACATACCTGGGATCAGACAGTGAGTGGAGTCCCCGGCACCGTCCATCACAAACACACAATGTCCATCGCCGAATGAGGCACTGCCGTCAGACGCTGAACGAATCTATCTCCGGAGCACCGCATCTCGCACACCCGGGTACAGACACTTACTGACTCTTCCTCCACACGTTAACATCACACACTGTCAGTTTAGCACACTGGGTGTCGCTCTCCGCTACAGTCCCATCACATACAACAGTGTCACACTGTGGGTGTTGCTCCAATCGCACCTACCCATTGCACATTCCGGAGATCAGCCACAGAGCATAGATTTCTCTCTCTGTCTGGCAACACACATCAAATTTGCTGGTAAACGCAGTACTCCAGGCAGCATCTCTAGGAAGAAGTACAGTCGACGTTTCGGGCCGAGACCTTTCGTCAAGACTAACTGAAAGAACAGCTGGTAAGAGGTTTAGATGTGGGGGTATAGCTCAGTGGTAGAGCATTTGACTGCAGATCAAGAGGTCCCTGGTTCAAATCCAGGTGCCCCCTTCAAAACTTACATATCCCTTTTGCCAATCAACTCTCCAGCTCTTGGCTCCATTCCTCGCCCTCCTGTCTTCTCATATCATTTTGGACACACCCCGCCCCCCCAGCCTCCTACTCTCAAATCTCTTACTATTCCTCGTGTTTGAGCTGGATATTGGGTTTTGCAGGAAACCAACACAGACAGATCCTCTCTAAGGTTTGACTCTTACCACCCACTAGAACACAATTTTGCATTGTCAGAACACGAATATTACCGCGCCGAGAATAAGCCCACCAATATTACAGCTAAAGGCAGGGAGCACAGATATTTGAAATAAGTCTAGAAAGCGTGCGGTCAGCCTGACTGGACCTTCGTCAAGACAGCAACATAAATGATCAGCAGTGACGTCAGCCCAGCAGACAGCAATAAGGAGCAGAGGAGACGGAAAACACATACTTCCCAGACGTAGCTGGAGTTTCAGAGATACTAGGATAAGTTTTCAACAAATATCAAATCCTTGTGTTCTTTAAACCTACACAGTCATTCAGACAGAAACCCGTTCACTCCAAGGATCATAAACCCAGATATAAGCTGAGCAATGCTTATATGCTATCGAATGCAATGGGAACGTCACAGTTCAGTATATCGGTGAGACAAAACAAACACTTCACAAGCGGATGGCCCACAGTAGGAGCACTCACCCCTCAGGTCGATATTCGGCTGTATATCTTCACCTAAAGGACAAGGGACACTCCTTTGAAGACAGCAATGTGCACATCATGAACAGAGAGGACAGGTGCTTTGAAAGAGGGGTTAAAAATTGCCATCTTTGTCAGACTGTGAAACCCACCCCTGAACAGAGGGGGTGGGGCACGACACCACTTATCAGGTACTTGCAATGCAGTCCTCAGATCCCAACCCCGGCGTCCCCACAGTAGGTCACACCGCCGTTCATGCAAAGATAAGACTAATGACCCTCTCAACGCCTCTACGACTCTTCCCGACCTTCACCTGATTTCTGTACCTTCAAACTACTCACAGAGTTTATCAGCCGGAAAACTACCCAGCATGGATCAGAACTGAATAAACCTCATCCGGAGGGTGAGTGGCGAAACGTCTTCTGGACAACACGGACACTTCCAATTTCCGTGATTTACTACTACTTGTTAAACAATGACCTATAAGACTGACAAATTCCATAGACATATCGCTCTACGTTCCTGAAATCCTCTCTATCGCATTACTCGCCCGCTCGCCATCAACGCCAGCTCTGTCACAGCCTTTCTCTCCTTACAACCTAACGACCCCCAGCGCTCTTCTCTCTCTTCACCCCTCCCCTCTCTCTACTCTCTCCAGATATCTTCTCCCATTCTCGCCCTCTCCATCTCTCCCATTCCCTATTCCCTCCTTCGCACTCCCTTCCATACTATTTTCCTCTCGCCCCTTCCTTCACCCTCCTATCAACCTCTTCCACACTCTACCTCTCCATTTCTGTGTCCCCACTCTCAAACTGCCGCTGTCACATTTTGTCTATCCCCTTCTCCCTCTGCATCCCTCAATGTCTCCCCTCACAAACTTCGTCACTATCCCCACAGAAGGTCCAGTTTTGCTGCTTTCTGAATCTCTAACTTCTCTATCCGTCTGCCTTTCCATCTCACTCTACTCCTCACTAAGCCGTCTCTGAATATCTCCCATTTTCCTTTCTCCCCTAAACTCTCTGCACTCCTATTCCCCCCTTCCCATTCTCTACCGCTCCTACAGGATATTGACCTGCCGGAAATGTGACAGTCCGATATCACCACCCGGGGTCAGAGACAGAGACAGCCTCCCTGAACAAGGTCCAATCACACACTCCCGGGATTAGACACAGTGCATCTCCTAACTCAGCGTCCCATCACACGGTCCGGAGGGTCATATATTCTCACGGACAGATACAAAGTAAAGCTCCAGCCACACCGTCCCAGCACACACTACCGGGGTCAGACACAGAGTGAATCTCCCTCCGCATGGTCCCATCACACATTCCCGGGGTCAGACACGGAGTGAATCTCCCTCCACACCGTCCCATCACACACTCCTGTGGTCAGACAAAGAATGAAGCTCCCTCCATATCGTCCCATCACACACTCCTGAGGTCAGACAGAGAGTGAAGCTCCCTCCACATTGTCCCATCAGAGATAGTATCTGTGTGTGAGTGGAGGTAACGCAGAAGGACCATGGCGAGAAGGAGTGCAGTGAAGTGGTGCTGAGGTTGCACTCACAGGGAGGAAACCGTGGGGAACCACACGACCCGCCGGTTCACATAGAAATGCAAAGAGACTGAGCCCGAAAGATCGATATCAGGTGGACGGGAAGAAGTTGAACACCGACAGCAGCTTTACCCATTCTCCCAACAGTTCCTCTTCCTCTTCCATGTTCCCTGTGAACACAGAGAGGGAGGCGTTTGGGTGGCAGTGGGTAGTAACGGAGCCGTGGGGGCTGCAGAGAATGAGGTGGGTATCGGGGAATGGGCATCGGGGACGACAGGGGATGACGGAGAAGGGGCGGGTGTAGTTCCCTCAATGTCGCCAAAACAAAGAAGCTGTTTGTGGACCACAAGAGGAATGGAGTCAGGCTGAGCTCTGTTGACATCATTAGATCTGCTGTTGAGAGGGTGAACAACCTTTCGATCTTCGGCGTAAAAATCACCGAGGATCTTATGTGGTCTATACCTACCGGCTCTGTGGAGAAAAAGTCACAACGGCGCCTCTTTCTCCTCAGAGTTTGACAAAGCTTGGTATGAGCTCCCGAAACCTAAAAACTTTCTACCCCGGTAGAATTGAGAGCATCCTGACTGTCTACATCATTGCTTGGCATGGGAACTGCAATTTCCTCAGTCGCAGGTAGCCAAATGCAATGTTAGCATTCATGTTAAGCGAACTAGAATATAAAATCACGGATGTAAAGTTAATGGTTTATAAAGCACTGGCGAGGCCTCACGGAGGACTGTGAGCGTCTCTGGGTCCTGTATCTAATCCGGTCAGATGTGTTTGCACTGGGAAGTGTTGAAAGGAAGTTCATGGTAATTATTCCGGGATTGAAACGCTTAGCAAATCAGGAAAGTTTGATGGCTGTATCTCAGAAGAATAATGGGGCGGTGGGGATGTGTTTCGATAAAGTAGATGTAGTGGGAAGTTTCCCTATGGTGGGAGAGTCTAAGGCCAGTCGGTTAACATGGAATAGAGGGCCGTTATTTTATAACCGAGATTCGGAGCAATTTATTTTGCCTGAATGGGGTGTATCGATGGAACTTGTTGCCGCAACCGGCTGCGAAGGTTAAGGCATGCAATTTATGGCCGAGGCTGAGAGATTCCTGATTAGTTCGGTCATAAAGGGATAAAGGGAGACAGCGGGATATCGGGGCTGAGAGGGAAATAGATCTGGTCCTAGGGTTGAGGTTCTGAACTGGAAGAAGGCCAAATTTGAAGAAATGAGAAGGTTCTAAAAAGCGTGGATTCGGACAGGTTGTTCTCTGGCAAAGATGTGATTGGTAGGTGGGAAGCCTTCAAAGGGGAAATTTTGAGAGTACAGAGTTTGTATGTTCCTGTCAGGATTAAAGGCAAATTGAATAGTAATAAGGAACCTTGGTTCTCAAGGGATATTGCAACTCAGATGAAGAAGAATAGGGAGCTGATAAAGAAGAAGAGGGAGTTGTATGAAATGCATAGGAAACAGGGGGTAAATCAGGTGCTTGAGGAGTATAAGCAGTGCAAGAAAATACTTAAGAAAGAAATCAGGAGGGCTAAAAGAAGACATGAGGGTGCCTTGGCAGTCAAAGTGAAGGATAATCCAAAGAGCTTTCACAAGTATATTAAGAGCAAAAGGATTGTAAGGGATAAAATTGGTCCTCTTGAAGATCAGAGTGGTCGGCTTTGTGCTGAACCGAAGGAAATTGGGGAGATCTGAAATAGTTTTTTTTTGCGTCTGTATTTACTAAGGAAGCTGGCATGAAATCTATGGAATTGAGGGAATCAAGTCGTGAGACCATGGAAACTGTACAGATTGAAAAGGAGGAGGTTCTTGCTGTCTTCAGGAAAATAAAAGTGGATAAATCCCCGGGACCTGACAGAGTGTTCCCTCGGACGTTGAAGGAGACTAGTGTTAATATTGCGGGGGCCCTAGCAGAAATATTTAAAATGTCGCTGTCTACGGGTGAAGTGCCGGAGGATTGGAGAGTGGCTCATGTTGTTCCGTTGTTTAAAAAAGGATCGAAAAGTAATCCGGGAAATTATAGGCCGGTGAGTTTAACGTCAGTAGTAGGTAAATTATTGGAGGGAGTACTAAGAGACAGAATCTACAAGCATTTGGATACACAGGGACTTATTAGGGAGAGTCAACATGGTTTTGTGCGTGGTAGGTCATGTTTGACCAAACTATTGGAGTTTTTCGAGGAGGTTACCAGGAAAGTGGATGAAGGGAAGGCAGTGGATGTTGTCTACATGGACTTCAGTAAGGCCTTTGACGAGGTCCCGCATGGGAGGTTAGTTAGGAAAATTCAGTCGCTAGGTATACATGGAGAGGTGGTAAATTGGATTAGACATTGGCTCGATGGAAGAAACCAGATAGTGGTGGTAGAGAATTGCTTCTCTGAGTGGAGGCCTGTGACTGGTGGTGTGCCACAGGGATCAGTGCTGGGTCCATTGTTATTTGTCATCTATATCAATGATCTGGATGATAAAGTGGTAAATTGGATCAGCAAGTTTGCTGATGATACAAAGATTGGAGCTGTAGTAGACAGTGAGGAAGGTTTTCAGAGCCTGCAGAGGGACTTGGACCAGCTGGAAAAATGGGCTGAAAAATAGCAGACGGACTTTAATACTGACAAGTGTGAGGTATTGCACGTTGGAAGGACAAACCAAGGTAAAACATACAGGGTTAATGGTAAGGCACTGAGGAGTGCAGTGGAACAGAGGGATCTGGGAATACAGATACAAAATTCCCTAAAAGTGTCGTCACAGGTAGATAGGGTCGTAAAGAGAGCTTTTGGTACATTGGCCTTTAATAATCCAAGTATTGAGTATAAGAGCCGAATTTGAGGCCGAATCTGGAGTATTGTGTTCAGTTTTGGTCTCCAAATTACAGGAAGGATATAAATAAGGTTGAAAGAGTGCAGAGAAGGTTTACAAGGATGTTGCCAGAACTTGAGAAACTCAGTTACAGAGAAAGGTTGAATAGGTTAGGACTTTATTCTTTGGAGCGTAGAAGAATGAGGGGAGATTTGATAGAGGTATATAAGATTATGATGGGTATAGACAGAGTGTATACAGGCAGGCTTTTTCCACTGAGGCAAGGGGAGAACAAAAACAGAGGACATGGGTTAAGGGTGAGGGGGGTAAAGTTTAAAGGGAACATTAGAGGGGGGCTTCTTCACACAGAGAGTGGTGGGAGTATGGAATGAGCTGCCAGACGAGGTGGTAAATGTGGGTTCCTTTTTAACATTTAAGAATAAATTGGACAGATACTTGGATGGGAGGTGTATGGAGGGATATGGTCCGTGTGCAGGTCAGTGGGACTAGGCAGAAAATGGTTTGGCACAGCCAAGAAGGACCAAAGGGCCTGTTTCTGTGCTGTAGTTTCTATGGTTCTATGGACCATGATGAAATGGCGGAGCAGACCCAATGGGCCAGGTAGCTCAATTCTGCCTCTCCGTCCTATGATCGCATTTTACGTTCATGTGTTGCTGTGTGTCAGCATCTCGCAGGATCTACACTGGGCATGCAAACACGAAGAAAGTATATATATACTTCTTTTTTTTTTTATCGGCGGCATCCAGGATTCGGTATCTCCATTTCCGGGAGTGTGGTTAGCTGTCACTTTCCCCTGAGGGCCCTCACTGCCAATTATTGCCTGTCAGTAGTTAAAGGGGTCGTGCTGTAGGGGATTCATTTCTAGTAATACAGACTGTGATTTAGTCTTCGGATTTCCTTACTGCCGGCTTGTTTTTTTCAAGTCTGAGTCTGAGTGCATTCCAGATATACTCTACACCTGTTCACCACCACCCATAGCTCTCTAGTTACAGACAGGTATGGCGAAGTCAGGGTTCTGAGAAGATTTGTCCATTCTCTGAAGACTAGGAAATCTCTACAGATGAACTGTCGGGAGCATGCTGACTTGTAGCATCGCCGCCTGGAGAGAAGGCTGCAGCGGACAGGGTCACAGGAGGCTGCAGAGGGATGTAGATCAATCGGTATCAAAGGCGTCACCTTCCCCAGCATCGAGGACATGTTCAAGATGCGATACCTCGAGAAGGCGGCTCCATCAGTAAAGCCCCTCACCCCGGGACAAGGTCCCTGCTCAAAACTACCATCGGGGAAGAGGTACAGAAGCCTGAACACTCAACGATTCGAAAACAACTTCTAAACCTGCAACAACACATTTTTGAACTCTTCCGCACCAACATCGACTTTTTAATGTTTTTATTGTCTTTTTTTTGTAATTCACAGTAATTTTACATCTTTGCGCTGTACCGATGTTGCTAAAGAACACATTCCAGGCTGCATAAGTATCAGATAATAAAACAAATAGCGATTCGGGTGGAAAATATCTGATACGTGTGGAGAGGACACCCGGCAGGCTGGTCTTCACCAGTCAGGGCACTGACTACAGGAGTCGGGAGATGACGTTGCAGTGCGACAACAGGTCTGCAAGGCCGCTGTGCTTTATGGGAAATGCCATTGAACTGGATAGCGTGTACAGGAAGTTCTGCGGGGATATTGCCAGAACTGGAGGGACTGAGTTATGGAGAGAGTGAGGGAAGGTTGGAACTTTAATCCCTGGAGCGTATTTGTAAATTTACAGAGTTCCATAAACACAAGACGGCCACAGACAGAGGGAATAGGCATAGACTTTTACCCAGGGTTGGGTTATCGAGAACCGGACAGCACAGGATTGAGCTGAGAGTGGGTGGAAAGGAGAACGAGAGAGAGAGAGATAAGGGAGACGGATGGTTCAGAGAGAACGGGGAGGGAAGTGAGAGAGAGGGGTAGAGAGGCGTCAGAACTGGGCATAGACTTGAAAGTTGTGGACAGAGCGAACAGAGGAAGAGCGAGCGGAGAAAGGGCGAAGAAATAAGAGGAGGTGAAGGGGTAGAGAGAAAGTTAGATGGAGCGGAAAAAAGCGGGAAGGAGGAAATGGCGAGAAAGAAGGTGATACATAGAGAGAGAGGTTTGTCGGTGTGTGGTGGGGAGAATATGGTTGCGACAAGGGGAGGAGATGGAGTAGGAAGGAGGGGCAGAGAGCGTTGGGAGGAAAATTGAAAGGATCCAGGAGTGAGAGAGAAGGAGAGAGAAGGAGGAAAAACTGGGGTTAGTCATTTGATTCATGTCGTCTCCATTGGCTGTTGACAGAGATTGTGGATCCTTTCAGGAATCTCCGGGAGCAAAGGTGCTGACTTCTCGCAGATGAAACGCCGATCACGATTGCAAGGGTAACTCCCTGGGTACGAATAGCAGTCTTTGCAGTCCGATGTTACAGAAGACACCTTGTACAAGATAGCCAAGGCCACATTCCTGTCCAAGAGGATTAAACAATTTAAACAGAGACAAAACAGCTCCAGCAGAGAACCCGAGCCGAGACCGTCCACAAGCTAATCCCATAACATCGCTCTCTCTTAACAGTGTGTGTCAGTCCGCAAACTCATCCCACTCACCCACTCTCTCTCCACAGCCCCGTGACAGTACCCAGACAGATACCACGATCCCAATGTCTCCCGACAATCCTGTGTCATCCCCCCAATAATCGTACTGACCCAATATCACCCCACAGCCCCATGTATTCGCAAAGGAACTGGCAGAACTGCCTCCAAACCACAGTCCTCTGTCAGTCCCCTACAAATCGAACAGGGCCACCCTCTCCCCTCAGATCTGTTTCAGTCCTGGAACAAACACCACTGTCCCACCGTTTCACCACAGACTTTTGGCTGTCCCGAAATGAATACCACTGGTCAACACTCTTCCCTCAACCCTATGTCGTCCCAGATTAATCCCGTTGCCCCTCCCTCGACTCAGAGATTTGTGTCTGTCTGCGAACATATCTCACTGCACCGCGCTCTCACCATCGCCTCTGGTCCATCTCCAGACTTATACCGCTGGCACCCTCTCTCCGCATCCGTGCGTCCGTTCACAAGCTAATCCCATCAACACACTCTGTGCCCACCGCTCTGTATCGGTCTCCAAACTAATCCAGTTGTCCTACTCTTGCCCCTCAGATCTATATCATTCACCAAACTATTCCCGCTGTTGCTTCCTCTCCTCACAACCCAGCGACTATCTCCAAAATAATCCCACTTCACCGCGCTCTCCATCCCGACATGCGTCAGAAACAACATAATCTCCGTGTACTGATCTCTCCCCACGGCCTCCTGACAGTATCGGAAATAATTCCACTGCCCTGTCTTTCCCCGACAAACACGCAGGCCCGAAAAAGTTCCCTTTGTACCACACTCTCCGACAACCTAGTGTAGTCTAATCGTAAACTAATCCCATTTTCTCCCGTCAGGGCTATGTCGATGCCCAACTCTCACCCCACAGATCAGTCCAAATCTCACCAGTTCTCGCATTTTCCAATCCAATATGAACGGTCTCCGTCCACAAGTTTGCGGGAGACAAAGTTCTGAGAAATTAAAATTATTTGATTTACGCCAAAAATAGAAAACTGTTGACGGAGCTTCTTTCAGTTTATTTACAACCGGAATTGTGATGGGACGGTGCGGAGAGAGCTTCATTCGGTTTCTGACCGCGGGAGTGTGTGATGGGATGGAGTCGAGAGTGCTTTACTCTGAGTCTGATACCAGGAGTGTGTGATAGGGTGGTGAGGAGGGAGCTTCAATCTATGTATGGCCCCTGGAGTGTGTGAGGGCATACTGTGAAAGGACTTAATAGTGTGCCTGATACCGGGAGTGTGTGATGGGCCGGTGTGGAGGGAGCTTCACTCTGTGTATGGCCCCTGGAGTCTGTGATGGGACGGTGTGGAGGGAGCTTCACTCTGCGTCTGATCCCGGCAGAGCGTGATGGCATACTGTGAAGGGGACTTAATAGTGCGTCTGGTAGCGGGAGTATGTGTGGAGGGATCTTCACTCTGTGTCTGACCCCGGGAGTCTGTGATGGGACGGTGTGGAGGGAGCTTCACTCTGTGTCTGACCCCGGGATTGTGTGATGGGACGGTGTGGAGGGAGATTCACTCTGTGTCTAAGCCTGGGAGTGTGTGATGGGACGGTGTGCAGGGAGATTCACTCTGTGTCTAATCCCGGGAATGTTTGAAGGGACAGTGAGGAGGGAGATTCACTCTGGTCTGACTCCAGGAATGTGTGCTGGGAGTGTATTGTGAGTTTACACTCTGTATCTGACCTCGGTGGTGTGTGTTGATTCCTGTGTTACTGCGGGATCTTCTCGTGGCGTGACACATACCGCTTCATCCCTTGAATTGATTTCGAGAAGCCTTGAATCACTGTTTGAGCATTCTTGCATCGCTCTGAAGGAAGATGTGTCAACCGTGGAGACATAATAACACCGGTCTTTATTTCTGATCCAGTGCTTGGAACACGGTTGATCTGGAAATCAGGAATACGGAACAATGAATCTCCCTCCGCACCTTCCCATGGCAGACATACGCCCGGGGTGACACACACAATGACGCTCCCTCCACACTCTCGCTTCGCATACACCATGGACCAGACACATCGTCAAAATCCCACCACACCGTTTCATCGCACACACCCAGCTGAGACGCAAGGTGTAGCTCATTCTACACCGACCCATCACATCTCTATCTCGCTCTCCCTCTCTCTCTCTCTCTCTCTCTCTCTCTCTCTCTCTCTCTCTCTCTCTCTCTCTCTCTCTCTCTCTCTCTCCTCTGTGATGAGGAGCGGGCAAGGGCGATGTCGTTTTACCTCTGCTACTCGTCAGAAATTGGAGTTCAACTCATAGTCCTGCTGTTGATATTGCAACTGTGTTCTCTTCATCTCCCTGTACTGTTCCCAAAGTAGCTGGTATTTTATGTCGGAGATGATAGGAGACTGAAGAATCTGTGATACTGCGAGAGATGGCCAAGGATTTTCAGCATTTACAGTGACGTGTAAGACAGCAGTACTTTACTGGGCGGGTCGCGGAAAGAGGTATGTCAGTGTCATGGTGTGGTGGTGTGGGGTTCATACTGAGGAGCGTGTAGGCGTCACGGTGACGAGTGCTATGTTACAATGAGGATGTGATGGTTTCGTGTCCCAGTGGTGGGTTTGTATGTCACGGTACTGATCGTGTATGTGCCACGGTAAGGGGCCTGTTAGTATCAGGAATGAGGGGCCTATCGGTGTCACAGTCCAGAGCGCGCTGCCACCGTGAGGTGTGAGTTTGTGTCAGTATCACGGTGATGCTTGTTTCCGTGTCACAGTGAGGGTCATGTCGGTGTTGCGGTGAGGGCACAAGCAACAAGGACAGATGAGCAGCAGTGGCTAGGATTTCTGCGAAAACTGAGCGAAGTGCAAGACAGATATATTCCAAATAAGAAGACATTATCGTATAGAAGAAAGACACTACCATGGCTGACAAGTGAAGTCAGAGCCGAAGTAAAAGCAAAAGAGAGGGCACAGAAGGACGCCAAAGCTAGTGGGAACATCGAAGACTTCCGAGTTTTTTAAAATCTTGCAGAAGGAAACTAAGAAGGTCATAAGGAAGGAAAAGATGAATTATGAAAAGCAGCTTGTGACCAATATCAAAGAAGATACTAACAGTTTTTTTTTTTTTGAGTATATCAACGGTAAAAGGGAGCCGAGGGTAGATATGGGCCCAATAGAGAATAATGCTGGAAATATTTTAATGAGAAGGAGCATTGGAACTGAATGCGTATTTTGCATCAGTTTTCACAGTGCAATGGGTCTGCAGTATACTGCACATTCAAGAGTGTCAAGAGAAGTGAAGTTTGTGCAGTGACAATTACGGCAGAGAAAATGCTCAGGAAGCTTAATGGTCTGAGGGTGCAAAAATCTCCTGGACCTGATGGAGTGCACCCTCGGGTTGTGATGGAAGTAGCTGGAGAGGTTGCGGACGCATTGCCGATTATCTTTCAAGAATCGATAGATTCTGGCATTGTACCGGCTGACTGGAAAATTGCAGACGTTATTCCGCTCTTTAAGAAGAGTGGCAGGCAGAAAAAAAGGAAACTTTAGATCTGTGAGCCTGGCAACTTTGATTTGGAAGTTGGTGGAATCGGTTGATCGGAGTAGGACTGCACAGTACCTGGAGGCACAGGAGAAGAGAGGCCAACGCCAGCGTGTTTTCCTCAAAGGAATATCCTGCCTAACAAACCTAGTGCAATTCTTTGAGGAAATTACAAGGACGGTACATAAAGGAGATGCAGTACACATGGTGCACTTGGATTTTCAGAAGGCCTTTGACAAGATGCCGCTCATGAGGCTGCCTATAAAAAATAAGAGACCATGAAAATAAGAGACTCAGAGATTAAGGAAGCAAGGGCTTTACTCGTTGGAGAGAAGGAGGATGAGAGGAGACATGATGGATCTGTACAAGATAATAAGAGGAATAGTTAGAGTGGATAGCCAGCGCCTCTTCCCCAGGGCACCACTGCTCAATACAAGAGGACATGGCTTTAAGGTGAGGGCTGGGAAGTTCAAGGGGGATATTAGAGGAAGTTTTTTGTACTCAGAGAGCGGTTGGTGGTGGAATGCACTGCCTGAGTCAGTGGTGGAGGCAGATACACTAGTGAAGTTTAAGAGACTACTAGACAGGTATATGGAGGAACCTAAGGTGGGGGCTTATATGGGAGGCAGGGTTTGAGGGTCGGCACAACATTGTGGGCCGAAGGGCCTGCACTGTGCTGTACTATTCTATGTTCTATGTTCTCTGGAATTACAGGGAGGTTATTAGCATGGCTCGGGCATTGGCAGGTTAGCAAAAAAAAAAAAAAAATGGGCATAAATGAATTAATTTCTGGCTGGCTCCCGGTTACCCGTGGAGTTTACACCCGTCGGTGTTGGGACCGCTGATTTTTACGACGGATTCATTGATTTGGACAACGATATTGATTGATTAGTGCCTAAACCTGCCGATGATACAAGAGCGGGTAGTGTTGAGGAGGCAGAGAGCTTGCAAAGAGACTTAGATAGTTTCGGGGAATGGGCAAAGAAACGTTTAATGAAATACAATGACAGAAAGTGTATGATCATGTATTTTGGTAGCAGAAATAAACAGGCAGACTATTATTTAGGTTCGCAGGGAATTCAAAATGCAGAAATGCAAAGGGACTTTGGTGTCCTTGTGCAAATATCAAACAGATGAACATCCAGGTTGAGTTGATGTTGAGAACGGGAATGCAATGTGGGCATTCATTCCTAGAGTTATAGAGGTATGGAAACCCGGTTTCGCTCCCCCTACAAAGCCTCGTCACACATTGCCTGGATGAGACACAGAGTGAATCTTTCTCCCCATGGCCTCATCCCACATTCCAGCGGTCAGACCTGGAGTGACGATCACTGCACACCGTACCGTCACGCTTTTCCGGGGTCAGATACTGGGTGTTTCTCCTTCCACACTGTCTCATCACACACTCCCAGGGTCAGACACCGCGTGAAGCTCCCTCCACAGCGCCCCTGACATACTCCCTGGGTCAGAGAACAGAATATAGATCCCTCCACAAAGTCCAATCACACACAGCCTTGGTCAGACGCACTGTCAATCGCGACCCCATCAAACACCCCAGCGGTCAGACACGGAAAGAAACTCCCTCAGCACACACGACAAATGTCAGAGGGAGAGTAATCCTCCCTCTACGTCTTCTCATCACACCACCGAGGAAAGTGTCACACACCCCCTGGTGAGTCACAGATTGAAGTTCTTTCTGAGCCGCCCATACCATCCCAGGCATACTCACGGGGTCAGACTCCCTCCACAACATCCAATCACTCAATCCGGTTTCACAAAGAGTGAGTGGCCCTCTGCACTATCCCATCACACATTCCTGGATTTAGACACAGAGATTAACCGCCTCTCCACGGTCCCATCACACACTCCCGGATTCAGACACAGAGTGAAGCTCCATCCACACAATCCCATCAGACATTCACTGATTCAGACATTGAGCGAAGCTCCCACTGCGCCGTCCCATCACTCACTCCCGGAAGTCAGAGACAGACTGAAGCCACACCGTCCCATCAGACACTCCCGGGGTCAGATACAGAGTGAAGCCTTCTCTGCAGAATTCCGTCACATCCTCCTAGATTCTACAAAGTGAGAATCACTCTACATGGTACCATAACAGACTTCAGGGATGAGGCATGTGGTGAATCTCTCTGGGTGCTGTCCCACTGTCAGATACAGAGTGAAGCTGGATCCATACAGTCCCATGAGAGATTCCCTGATTCAGACATAGAGTGAAGCTGTAATGTTACTTCTCAAATTCCCGTCATCTGTCACAATGAATCCACCTCCACAGCGCCGCATCACACTCTCCTGGGTTTCGTGATAGAGTTAAACTTCCACCAGGCTTCACCATCACACACTCAGCCTGTCAAACACAGAGTGAATCTCCCTCCATACCACCTCTTCACACGCTCCCGATGTCAAGCACAGAGTGAGCTTCCTCTCTCTATGCCTGCCCTGTGATGAGGAGCGGGTTAAAGAGGGGGATGATGCCTCACCTCTTTTGCTGCTCAATAGATCACAGATCTGAGCCTTGATTTCGTTGACAGATCTGTCTTTCCTTCCTGTCTCAGTACAGTTTCGGTCAGAGGTGATCATAGACTGACGAATCTGTGATACTGGGAGAGATGGTGAAGGATGTGTATCGTTTACAGTGACACGTGAGTCAGCGTCATGCTACCGAACGGGTCACAGAGAGTGTTGTGTGATTGTCACGGTGAATGGTGTCACAGTGAACTATGTGCTGGTGGCACAGTGTGAGACGTCTGCGCAAACCTGAGGAGAGTGTCTGTCTCAAGCTGAGGGATATATCAATGACCTGGTGAAGGTTTTGTTGTTGATACAATGGGGTCTGTGTCAGTATCGTGGTGATGATTGATTCCCTGTCTGGCAGCGGGCCGTGTCCGACATTCTGTGAGGGACGTGTCGGTGTCACTGTGATAGGAGTTTCTGTGCCCCGGCGAGAAGTGTGCCGGGTTACAATGAAGTGTATCTCCACGTCACGGCGAAGGAAATGTCAGAGTGCGGGAAATTTTAGAATGACAGTTCTGGCGATGTCACAGTGAGTGGAGTGTCTGTGTATTGTGTGGGTGTTGGTCTCATTGAGAGGAGTGTGTCTGTGTCATCGTGAGAAGCATGTCATGGCCACGCTGTGTGTGACTGTCTCAGGCTGACGCGTGTGTGTGTCGGTGTCGTGGAGAGTACTATGTCTGTGTCATTGTGAATTTAGGTGGCGGTATCACGGTAAGGGGTTTGCCTGTGTCAGGGTGCAGTGTGGGTAGTTGCCTCAGTGAGCAGTGTATCAGTGTTATGTTGAGGGGCAATGCTGTCTCGGTAAGGGTTGTTACAGTGACATGTGAGTCTTTGTCACGACGCGGAGCTGGGCGGTTCGCTTTGAGGAGCCTGTCGGTGTCACAGTGCGTGGTGTCTTAGTGTCACGGTAAAGGGCATGTCGGTGTCACAGTCAGCTGTGTTTGGAGTCCCCTTAGCCAGGTTCTCTGGGAGAGATCCGGCTGGGAAATCGCAGATATCTTCGATTCAAAGGTTGAGGTTAACTCATGGACTGGTAGTCGACATTGGCGTTGGTTCCTGTTCATCTCCTGATATTCTTCCCTGAGGAGTTTGTAGTTTCGGTCGGAGCTGATCTGAGATGGTGAGCTATGTTTGGCGTTTACACTGTGTCAGCGTCAATCTACTGATCGGGTCACGGAGAGTGCTGTGTCAGTGACACGGTGAGGATGTCACAGCGACGGGTGTGTTGGTGGCACCGTGAGGGGTGTCGGAGCCACCGTGAGGTACGTGTCTGGGACACGCTGAGGGGTATATCACGGTACCAGCGTGGTTTTTGTTGGTGTCACGATGGGGGCTACGTCAGTATCGCGGTGATAGTTGATTCCCTGTCACAGCGAGTCGCTCTTTCAGTGAGGGACGTGTAATTGTCACTGTGACAGGCGTTTCTGGGTCCGAATGAGAGGTGTACCCGGTCACATCGCGGTGTATCTCTGTGTCACGGTGAGAGATATGTCGAGGTCACAGTGGCAGACTTGTCGGTGTTGCAGTGAGACGAGCGTCTGTGTCGTAGTGTGCGGTGTATTGGTGTTTAAGAGGGAAAATGTCGTTGTCACGGTGAGGGGTGTGTCTGTGTAACGGGGAAGGGTCTGTTGTGGTCACAGTGGATGTGTCAGTGTCATAGTAAGTTTAATGTTGTTGTCACGGTGAGGACTGAGTGGGTGACACACTGAGGGTCTTTTCGGTGTGATGGCGGGGGTTGAGTCTTTGTGACGGTGACTGTTATGTCGGTGTTTTGGTGGAGCGGCCGCCATGATAAGAGGTGAGTCGGCTTCAAAGTGATGGTCGTGTCTGTGTCACAGTGACGGATGTGTCCACGTCACAGTGTGTGACGTGTCGGTGCCAAGGCGAGGGGCGTGTCAGTGTTACAGTGAATCGTTATTACATTATGTTGTGTGTTGGTATCACGTTGCGGGATATATCGGTACCATGTTGAGGGATGTGTTGGTGGGGGTTGTGTCGGTGTCACGGTGAGGGGTGAGTCGTGGTCATGCTGAGAGACCCGTCAGTCCCACAGTGAGGAATGTGTTGACATCACCGTAAAGGGTGTTTCTGGTATATGTTGAGAATGTGTCGCTATTACAGTCGCCATTTTTATTCTCTACGGTTTAGTCGTTCCGACCGTTGTTCAACTCACCATGAAACCACCAGCAGATCCCTGTGATAACGAGGGCCGTTGTTAAAACGCAGATTAGCCATATTCTTGAGTCTGATCTGTCTCTTCTTGCGGGTCGTTCACTGCCCATGTGGTCTGAGGAAAAATCGTTCCTTGACATTGTCAATCCATCATCATATTCCCTGACCTACCCCACCTCTGCTCTTCCCACCTTCTGAGTTCAAATCACTCTCTTTCGCTCATGCACAGCAGTGAGCGTAAATCACAGGCAGGCTTTTTCCAAGGAGATTAGGTGGGACTTCCACCAGAGGTCACAGGTTAAGGTCAGAGTTCGCTGGTCTATTATGTAGCCCGAAGAACATGGTCATACATTTCTTATTCCTTATTTCCACCCATAATGCCTCACTTCGACGACTTCCTTTGTCTGACCTGACTGCGCAGTTCGGTGATATTTTCTCTCCCTCGTACCGTCACCCCTCCTCCTTTAATTCCTTACGCCTTTTGACGTCTGAAAATGAGGAACCCCGAAACATTGTGCTGTCTGGCTTGCTCCTCCTGCCACCAAGTTTCAATAATGGCTACCATATCAAACGGCCAAGTGCTGATTCATGCCCTGAGCTCACCTGCCTTTATGTAAAACTTCCAACACTGAAAGATAAGCACTACGGGACACTTTCCACATCTTGCTCGACCATGTGATGCCTGCCATTTTCTGACGTCTCTGGAATATCCGTCTCCACATGGAGTCCGCTATCTGCTCTGCAGCTCTGTGTCCTATCTCCCAGCAGCTCGAGTTTAACAAACTCTGTCCAAAAACCCTCATGCTCAGTACTGGCAAACCACCCCGCTCGGATATGAGCTCTCCTCCAGATTGGGTCTAGACTGACTCATGACCCGCGTGCTAAACTGTATGGTCTTCCTATGTCCGCTCCGAGCTTCGCCGCTCCACTTGCCGCTGCCTTGTATTTGTTTGCAATTGTAATGAATCCCGTCCCGTGATTGTTTGCTGTTCAAACGCCGGATCTTCCGCAAAGTACTGTTTTTAATGCACACTCCCATAAAGTTTAAGTTCCAACTTTCTCGTTCCCTATCTCTGACTGGAGTCTGATTAAACGCCAAACTATCGCCTGACACTCTGCCGGTGTGAAAAAAAGGGCGAAGCTCCCATCTTCCCTGATTCTCACCGCTCATTAATACCCAGCACTTCGGCATTCAGTAATCCCGAATTATGTGTGTCTCCCGGGGATTGTGAATGTGTGGATGCCGATGGAAGCGGGGATAAGAGGAGGCCAGAGAGAGGGCGTTAAGATTCCAGCCTTTGGTGCAAGTTTTATCTGTCCAAACGACCGGCCTGTGCATTCAGAGCTGTGGAGACAATCAGAACCGACAGATTAATAACCAGTGGAATGGGCCAGTTGTGAGTTCCAACATGTTGAGGTCTCTCGGAAATGGAGTTTGTCACGGACACGGGGAGGAGCGTAATGGAGTCCGGGCGTGACGGAGACATGGAGGTGTGCAGAGCAGGACGTGTGTCATTGAGTTCGGAAGTGTTTTTGAGGGGATGGGGATAATGGAGACGGTGAGGCGTGTGTCAGTGTTACAAAGCAGGACGTGTCGGTGTATCATTGTCACGATGAAGAATGTGTCGTGTCACGGCGGTGAGTGTGTCAGTGTCACAAAAGCCGGTTTTTGTGCCCCGTCGAGAGCGGTGCGCCCTGTCCCATTCACAGTGTGTGTATCCCAGCCTTGTACACTAAAGTTCATCTCTCCTTCAACACTTCCCTCAATTCACAGTGTAGGCTGTTCCCTTTAACACCGACTTTAAACAGAGCTTGGGCTCAAAATTACCAAGTACATCTTTGGCAGAACAGAGCTTGGCCAAATCTACACTTTCCAGATCCTTTCTGATCGAACGTAAAATTGGCCTTGCTCCAATTTACAATCTAAACCGATGGTCAGTCCCGTACTTTTCCATACTTACGTTAAGACAAATGGCTTTACCATCAAGAGATACAAAGTGTCCACTTGCCTTGTCTCATTGCGTAGTAGGAGATCAAGTATTGCTCTCTCTCCTTGGGCTTTCTACGTACTGATTAAGGAAACTCCCCTGAATGTTTTTGACAAACTCGCTCCCACTGGTACATTTGAAATCTACGGCCCACAGTCAATACGTGTAAAGCTAAAATCACCTGTTATCGCAACGTAATGTTTCCTGCAACAGTCTGCGATCTCTCTACAAGTTTGTCACCCCGCCTCCAATAATTCCTTCCTCTTTTGACGTCTAAAAATAGGGCAACCCAAAATATCGTGCTCTCGGCTTGATGTTCCTGCAGCCAAGTCTCAATAATGGCAAAAATATTATATTTCAATGTGCTGATTCATGCCCTGAGTTCATCCGCCTTTACTTAAATCGTCCAGCATTGAAATATACGCAGGTCAGGACATCAGTCACAACATGCTCCACAGATTGGTTCCAGCCTTTGTCTGAAGTCTTTGCAACATCTGTCTCCACAACGATACCACTATCTGCTGGGAACTCTGAATCCCTTCTCCGTCCAACTAGAGCTTAAAAACTCTCCTCAAAACCCTCAAGTACAGTACCGGCAAACATTCCCGCTGGGACGGATTGTGGTCTTGTCCGTTAGTTTCATAACTGAATCCCTGAGCTCACTTTTTACAACCAACTTCCTGTCCATACCGATGTCGCTAATACCGATATGGAGACGGACTTCCGGCTACTCACTCACCCACTTCAGAATCATACAGAAGGAACAGTGCGCAGAGGGAAGAGGAAGCAAGGGGAGGAGAGTCGAGGCCACAGAAAGGGTGTTCAGATTGCAGCCTTTGGCCATGAACGTCTCAGTTAACATTTTCTTCTTCACGATCTCTGATTGGAGTCAGTTTAAACGCCGAAATACTCAGACCTACGACTGTGAGTCAGAGACAGAGCGAGGCTCCCTCCAGATAATCCCATCACACTCTCCTTCCACACCATACCATAACACACTCCCGGGGTCAGACAGAGAGTGAATCTCCCTGCGCAACGGCCCATCACACACTCCCGGGGTCAGACACAGAGTGAATCTCCCTCCGCACAGTCCCATCACACACTCCAGGGGTCAGACACAGAGTGAATCTCCCTCCGCACCGTACCATCACACACTCCCAGGGTCAGACACAGAGTGAATCTCCCTCCACACGGTCCCATCACACACTCCCGGGGTCAGACACGGAGTGAATCTCCCTCCACACCGTCCCATCACACACTCCCAGGGTCAGACACAAAGTGAATCTCCCTCCGCACCGTCCCATCTACACTCCCGGGGTCAGACACAGAGTGAATCTCCCTCCACACCGTCCTTCACACACTCCCGGGATTAGACACAGAGTGAATCTGCCTTCACGCCGTCCCATCACACACTCCCGGAGTCAGACACAGATTGAATCTCCCTCCGCGCCGTCCCATCACACACTCCTGGGGTCAGACACACAGAGTGAATCTCCCTCCGCACCGTCCCATCACACACTCCCGGGGTCAGACACAGAGTGAATCTCCCTCCACACCGTCCCATCACACACTTCCAGGGTCAGACACGTGAGGTACCTACCGCACCATCATGTGGTGCAGAGGCACTCCACCGGCCTATGCATGCAGAGTTGTGGAGGGGCTCAGAACCTGGTAACAGATATGCGGTGGAAGGGGAGGTGTAGCGCCAGACGTGAACTCTCCCTCATACTCCCCACAGTTGCCTGTGAACACAGAGTGCGGCAGCGACGGAGTTGGGGCTGTCTCTAGTGGATACAGCGGGTCACGGAGACGGGGTGTGCAGTAGGGCAAGTCAGGGATGACGGAGACGGGAAAGTGTGCAAGAGAGGGTGTGGGTGACGGAGACGGGGAAGTGTGCAAGACAAGGTGTGGGTGACGAGACGGGGTAGTTTAGTTTGCCAAGGAGGGAGTGGTGTCGGAGACAATAGTGATGTTCCAGAGGGAGTGCATAACGGAGACGGGGATCAGAGCAGGAGAGTAAGAGGGTGTCGGAGACGTGGAGCGTTTTGGAAACTGAGGGACTTATACACACGGGGAGTAGTGTTCCCGTGCTACGGTGATTCGTGTATCGCTCTGCCGGTATCTTTGAGTGGTGGGTTCCTGTTACGGTGCAGGCCATGTCGGTGTGTCGGTGTCTCGATCATGAGCGTGATCGTTTCACGCCGCGGGTTCTGTCGGTGCCACCGAAGCACTGTGAAGAGTCTTTGAGTGCCTGTCACGGTGAGTGTTGTTTGTCTCGTTCACAGCCTGTGCGCTCTTTGCTGTTTTTCCCCTGTGTTTGTCAACTTATCGTCAAATTCCTTGATCTCCCAAACCCCCTGCTCTTCCCATAGAGTGCGCTGGTAACCCCAGGGAATTTCTCAGGTAAGGACATTTTCGAGACAGCCTTCTGGGCCGGAAGGCGTGAATTGTGCTGCAAGTTTTCTATGTTTCTAACTATGTGTTCAATTCTCTATCTGCTGTTTCTTCAGAACAGAGAACGTAGATCACAGAAGAGATCAGACCCTTCGGCTCATAAAATCGTGATATCCCAATGAAACTAAATCCGTTCTGCCGACACAACGTCTGTCTCCCTCAATTCCCTGCACACTCACGTGCCTGTAAATAGCCTCTTAAACGCCTTTATGAACCTCCCTCCACCACCAGCGCTGGTAGCACGTTCCAATCACAACCCACTCTCTGTGACCATGCACGGAAGGGAGGATTGAAGGAGAAGGAATATGGAAGTTGGAAGGACCTAGAAATAGAAGAAGAGAGAGAGAAAAGAATGGAAGAAGGGGAAGAGTGAGGGATGACGAGTGAACAAGGAGGGAAGGGCGGGCGGATATGTTGTCAAAGATGCAGAGACTTTACTGTCCGAGAGACTTGCAACGAACACCAGCCCTCCCTCCCCTTAACCCCAACCTCCAGGTGATTCCTGGTTTGAGCGTCAGTGCTCCCGTTGCTCTGCTTATCGCCGGGTCTTCAGACCTTCAGTGCTCCAGAAACCACGGCGCGGGGACAAACCCGCAACACCCACCGAAGTAAGCGAGCCCCCTCCCTCCGAGAAGACGTTACAGCAATAGATTGACATTTTTAGACTGTGCAGTACTTATCAAAGGAAGCAGACATTCAGATATGGAAGTTTACAGGAAACTAGCTCACGCTGATCTGTATCTGAGGTTTGACTCTCCTCACCCATTGAAACATAAGCCTGGGGTTATCATTATTTCAGAGAAGTTTTGCAAGCGTTCAAATACACTAATTGACCCACCATATAGACAAAAAAAATCGGTAAAGTATTCCCTCCGTCGTCTGCAAACTATTGGGAAGGATTGTTAAGGATAGAATCTTCGAGCATTTGGAGCAGTATCGTCTACTCAAGGATAGTCAACATGGCTTTTGAAGGGAAGGTCGTGCCTCACGAGCCATATTGAGTTTTTTGAAGAGGTAACAATTATATATTGATGAGGGTAGGGCGGTAGATGTGGTCTACATGGATTTTAGCAAGACATTTGAAAAGGTCCCTCACGAGAGACTCATCCAGAAAGTCATGAGGCATGGGATCATGGAACCGAAGCTGTTTTGATAAGATATTGGCTTAAAGGAAGGAAGCAGAGGGTAGTAGTGGAAGGATAGTTTTCTGCCTGGAGGTAGGTGACTAGTGGAGTTCCGCAAGGATCTCACCTGGGACCCCTGACTTCTGTGATTTTGGAAATTGACCTGGATGAAGAGGCGGAAAGATAGGTGTGTAAGTTTACGAATGACACGAAAATCGGAGGAGTTGCGGATGGAGCTGAAGGTTGTCGAAGGTTACAGGAGGATATATACAGGATGCAGAGTTGGGCAGAAAAGTTGCAGATAGAGTTCAATCCGGATAAGTGTGGGCTGATGCATTTTGGAAGGACAAACCAGAAGGCTGAGTACAGGGTTAATGGTCGGTTACTTAAGAGTGTCGATGACGGAGGGATCTTGGGGTTCAAATCCATACATCCCTCAAGCTTGATTGACAAGTTGATAGGATATTACGAAGGCCTATGGGATGCTAGGCTTCATTAATAGGGGGACTGAGTTCACGAGTAGAAAGGTCATGTCTCAACCCTACAAATCTCTGGTGAGACCACACTTAGAGTATTGTGTTCAGTTCTGGTCACCTCATTATAGGAAGGATGTGGAAGCTATGGAGACGGTGCAGAGGAGATTCACCAGGATGTTGCCGGGATTGGAAAACAAGTCTTATGAGGCAAGGCTGGCAGAGCTGGGACTTTTCTTTTTGAGGCGTTGAAGGATGAGATGGGACTTGATAGAGGTCTACAAGATTATGAGAGGCATAGATATGGTGAATAGCCAGTACCTGTTTCCCAGGGCACGAACAACAAACACCAGAGGACATATGAACAAGGTTAAGCGAGGGAAGTTTAGGGGAGACATCAAGAGTTAGTTTTTTGCATCTAGTGTTGTGGGTGCCTGGAATGACTTGCCAGGAATGGCGTTGGAAGCTAATGCATTAGGGGTGTTTAAGAGCCGCATGGACAGGCACATGGATGAAAGAAAAATGGAGAGTTACAGGGTAGTGTGGGTTTAGTACGTTTTTTAGTGATATAGGGGTCGGCACAAGTGAAGTGGTCTATTTTGATAGGTCAAATATGATGGCAGAATATAGTATAAATGGTAACATTTTTGACAGTGTGGAGGTTCTTGAGGGATCTTGGGCACCGAGTGCATAGGACGCTCAAAGCAGCTGCGCAGGTTGACTCTGTGGTTAAGAAGGCGTACAGTGCATTGCCTTTCATCAACCGTGGGATTGAATTTAGGAGCCGAGAGGTAATGCTACAGTTATATAGGACCCTGGTCAGACCCCACTTGGTGTACTGTGCTCAGTTCTGATCGCCTCACGACAGGAACGATGTAGAAACCATAGAAAGGGTGCAGAGGAGATTTAACAGGATGGTGCCTGGACTGGGGATAATGCCTTATGAGAATAGGTTGAGTGAACTCAGCCTTTTCTCATTGGAGAGACGGAGGATGAAAGGCGACCTGGCAGAGGTATGTAAGCTTATAAAAGGCATTGGTGGTGTGGATAGTCAGAGGCTTTTAGCCAGCTATGAAATGGCTAGCAGGAGAGGGCACAGTTTTAAGGTGCTTGGAAGTAGTTGCAAAGGAGATGTCAGGTGAATGTTTTTTTTTTACGCCGAGAGTGGTGAGTGCGTGGAATGGGCTGCCGGCGGCGGTGATGGAGGCGGATAAGATAGGGTCTTTATGAGACTGCTGGATAGGTACATGGAGCTTAGAAAAATAGAGGGCTGTGGGTAACACGAGGTAATTTGTAATGTTAGTACATGTTCGGCACAACATTGTGGCCCGAAGGCCTGTGCCGTGCTAAGGTTGTCTATGATGTTTCAGCACTGCTTAGGGTCTTCGCTGTGATAGTCTGTCATTTCTTTCATTTGACCGACCAAGGTGTACCATTTTATGTTTGTCCGGGATACACTCCATCTGCCCGGTCTCTAAACCATATCTGTAACTGATCTACGTCCCACTGAATTCTTTGTCAGTCTCCTCCGCTCTCCGCAGAACCACCTCTAGCCGTATCATATGCAAACCTACTAACCCACGCATCTGCAATTTCATCTGGATCACGTATATACATTTAAGGGCCAAGTGGTAATGTTGCAGCTATACAGGATCCTGGGCAGACCCCACGTTCAGTACTGTGCTCAGTTCCGTTCGCCTCACTATAGGAAGAACGTGGAAACCATAGAAAGGATACAGAGCAGATTAACAAGGATGTTGCTTGGATTGGGGAGCATGCCTTCTGTGAATAGAATGAGTGAACTCGGTCTTTTCTCCTTGGAGCTACGGAGGATGAGAGGTGACCTGAGATATGTGTACAAGACAATGAGAGGCATTGATCTTGTGGATAGTCAGAGGCTTTTTCCCAGGGCTGAAATGGCTAGCACGAGAGAGCATGGTTCTAAGGTGCTTGGAAGTAGGTACAGAAGAGATGTCAGGGGTAAGGTTATTTTTTGTTTTTTTATGCAGAGATTCGTGAGTGGAATGGCCAGCCGGCGGTAGTGGTGGAGGCGGAAAAGATAGGGTCTTTTAAGAGACTCCTGGATGGCTACGTGCAGCTTCGAAAAAATAGAGTGCTATGGGTAAAGCCAAGGTATTTCTAAGGTAGGGGCATTTTCAGTACAGCTTTGTGGGCCGAAGGACCTGTATTCCGCAGTAGGTATTCTATGTTTCTATGTACATCAGGCACAGGAGAGGTACTAGATACATCCGTATACACAGATCACTTTCATTGTCGTAGAACAAAGCAAATCAATAAAACAACGCAGAATGACGTGTCACAGTTACAGGGAGAGTGCAGTGCAGGCAAACCAGGTAGATCGTGAGGTCAGGTGTCCATCTGATTGTCCTAGGGGGCCGATATCAAGGGGGTAGAAGCCGTCCTTGAAACTGGTGGGACGAGCTTGCGTATCTTCCCCCACGATGGGAGACTGTCCGTGTTGGGTGGGTGTCTATGATTATGCAGCAAGCTACCAGGAGCTGTAAACAGAGTCCACGGAGGGAACATGGCAGATACCTATCTTTCGAGAGAGGCAGCAGGACGGCTGATGAGGGCAGTGTACTAGACGTGATGTATTGGGACTTCAATGAGCTATTGTTGGGCTGCTGTGCATAATAGTGCGGGGATCAGGGAGATTAGACTGACCGAGTTGATTGCGGGTGACCTGTTTGTCCTGATTGGTAGATAAAATGTACACTGACTTGGACAAGTACAGTCACAAGATCCCTGATATTAGATCACTCTGGGAGATGGAAGAGAGGAAGGCCAGAAGTGACGGAGAACAAATGGACCGGTGAGAGAGGGAGGAGGGGTGAGATAGGGAGAGTGGAAGGTGAAGGAGGGAGAGAGATACCAGACGGCCTGAAACCCAGGGGGTGTTGTCGGGCTAATGTGATCGGGAAGGACTGATCAGGCACCGACAGTGGATGTCATCTACCTAGACTTTAACAACGTCTCAGATGATACACTACTGTGGAGGATGATGGTACAGGGGTCGGGAGGTCACGATGCAGTTGTACGGTGACGCCGCACTTGTTCAGTGCTGGTCGCCAGGATATCGGAAAGGCCAAAGAGCTGGAAGGCTTACGAGGATGTTGGACTCGGGGGTGTGAGGCATGGAGAGAGGTCGGGCAGATCGGGGCTTAATTCCTTGGAGCGCAGGGGTGACCTTGCACAGGTGTATAAAACCACGAAGGGCGCAGGCAGGGTGAATGTGCACAGACCTTCCTTACTTCCGGGGTATGGGGAACCAGAAGGTATAGAATTGAGGTGAGAGTCGATGGCGAGGAGGGAAAAGATGTGTAAACGGTGGGGGGTGGGGGTGGTGGTGCTAGAGAGAACGAAGAAGGCGAAAGAGAGGCGAGAGATAGGGAGGGGAGGAAATAGGGGAGGAGAGAGTGGAAGGAGGGAGTGGGGAGAGTGGAGGGACGGCGAAGAGTGGAGAGATGGGGAGAAAGAAGGGCAGATGGGGCAAAGTTTGTAGGAGTGTGGTGAGGGAGAATCGGGAAGCGAGCAAAAGAGGAGAATGGGGTAGGGGAGGGGCAGAGAGGGTGGGTGGGTAATGTGAGGGTGGAGGAAAGAGAGGGAGGAGAACAAGGATTTTGCCGGACTCGAGAGCTGATTGATGGAGGGAGGTCGGGCAGGTTAGGTCTTTAATTCTTGGAGCGTCGGGGTGACCACACAAACCCGTATAAAACCACGAGCTGTGAATGCGTACAGTTACTTTCTCTAGACTTGGAGCATCGAGGACCAGAGAGCACAGGTCTAAGGTGAGAGGGGAAAGGGATGTAATTGGGGAGCCGAGTGACAACTTTTTGTGACCCACATGGTGCTCAGTCTATGTCACGACCTGACAGAGGAAGTGGTCGAAGCAGATGCATTGGAAACTTGGTCCCTTGGGTGTATAACACAAGACCCCTCCAAAATGACGTCATTTCTGCGAACTCTGACCTGTTTTATCAGTGGTTGGCAGCCCGCCGGGTCCCGAGGTAATGGGAGGATCCTCGTCCTCATCGATGCGGTGTTCCTCTTTCCGAAAGTTCAGCTCTGAGTAGGTGGAGTTCAGACCAGCTGGGAGAGAGAGTCGGACAGGCAAATGAGGAAGAGAGTAAGAGCGGTAGAGAATGGGGGAGGGAGTCGGGGAGAGAGAGAAGACAGAATGGGTGATGGAAGAGAGAGAGAGGGATAAGTGAGGGGGAGAGACGGGGTGAGAAAGCGAGAGAGATAGAAAGTGAGGGAGAAGGGGAATGAGAGAGGACAGAGATGTGGAGACAGAGAGAAGGCGAAAACGATGGACAGAGAGGGGAGAGAGCGATGTGGGCAATGGGCAGGGAAAAGCGTGAGAAAGAATGGGGAAAGAGAACGGGTAGAGAAAGGGGAGAGAGTGGGAAAAGGGCAGACGGGGAGATTGTGTCGGAAACCGCGGACTGAGAGGTTTAAGAGGAATGAAAAGGGAGACGGAAGGAGGGTAGAAGACAGAACAGGAGAATTTCAGAGAGACGGGAAAGTGCGGAGGGGAGTGCGTCGGGGAGCGGGAGATGGGTGTGGGTAGAGAGGAGGAGAAGGCGTGGAGGGGAGATGAGCGGCAAAGTTAGGGAGAGAGGGAGGTGGGAAGAACGGGAGGGGTGGATGGGGTGCGGATGAAAGTGAGCAGAGAGAGAGGGAAAGAGTGCCGGGGGAGACCGAGAGTGGGACAGACGATGACTGTGACAGAGGAGAGACGAGACAGAGAGGGGGCAATGAGAAAGGGCGAAGAGACGGGACAGTAGAAGACATTAGGGGAAATACTGTGAGGCGGGACAGGGGAAGGGGGAGAGAGGAGACTGGGTGAGAGAAGGGGTAACAGGGTAAAGAGAGTGGGGTTAGTAAAGGGAGAGAGTGGTTAAGGTTTTATACGGCGTTCCCTCCTCACCGTCTGTCCACCGTCCTCCATCCTCACCACCCCGACACGGCGCTAACTCATCTCCAGTACCCCTGCCCACTGCGCAACACTCCGCACCGACCATCAAAGAGTGTTCCCCCCTCATCACATCTCTCACGCGTTCCCTCTGTCGTATTACAAGACACGGAATCATTAGGATCAACTGTGCGCTTGTCCTGAGATGTCTCGACAGGATTGGAGACATCAGCTAAACAGGGTGCACCAACAAAGATAAAACTGACCTCGATCAGTTCGGACCCGGGGACGAGAGCCGGCCTTGAAATTAATGTCCGCATACAATACATCAGGTTCAACTGCGGACAGAAGATCGAGAATCAGACACTGAGTGATGCTCCCTCCACACGGTCCCATCACACACTCCCGCAGTCAGACACAGAGTAAAACTCCCTCCACACCTTCTCATCACGCTCTCACGGGATTAGACACGGACTGACGCTCCCTCCACACCGTCCCATCACAAACTCCCAGGGACAGACACAGTGTGAAGCACCTTCAACACTGTCCAATCACACACTCCAGGGGTCAGCCACCCAGTGGAGCTCACTCCAGGCATACCATCACACACTCCCCCCGACAAACACAGAGGAAAGCTACCTCGACACCGTCCCACCACACACTCTCGAGGTCAGACAGAGAGTGACTATCCGTCCACACCGTCTCATCACACACTCCCGGGGTCAGGCACAATATAAAGCTCCTTCCACACTGTCCCAACACAGAGTCACGTGGTCAGAGACCCGGTGGTGCTCCCTCCTCACCATTCGCATCACACACTAACCCTGTCAGAAAATGCAAAACTAACTCCACACCGTCCCAACACATACTCCTATGGTGAGACACAGAGAGAATTTCTCTTCACACTGTCCCATCACACACTCACGGGTTCGGATACAGAATGAGCTATCTCCACAGAGTCTCATGACATACACTCGGGGTCAGAAACAGAATGCAACATCCTCCACTCCGTCCCATCACACACTCCCGGGGACAGACACAATGTGAAGCTCCTTCCACAACGTTCCATCACACACTCCCGGGGTTAGAAACCTCGTGGAGCTCCCTCAACACCATCCCATCGTAAACTCCCTCAGTCGGACATAGAGTAAAACTACCTCCACACCGTCTCATCACATAATCCCGTGGTCAAATACAGAGAGAATCTCCCTTCACACCGCACCATCACATACTCCAGGGTCAGACGCAGAGAGAAGCTCCCTGTACACTGTCCCATCACACACTCCAGGGACAAACACAGAGTGAAGCTCGCTCCACACCGTCTCATCACTCACTCCCGATGTCAGACAGAGAGTGAAGCTTCCTCCACACCCTCCATTCGCACACTCTGGTGTCAGACACAGACTAAACATCTCTCCACTCCGTCCCATCAGACAGTCCCGGGGACGGACACGATGTGAAGCTTCTTCCACACCGTCCCATCGCACACCCCCGGGGTCAGACTCAAAGTGGAGCTCCCTCCACACCGTCCCATCACACACTCCCCAGTCACATACAGAGTAAAACCACCTCCACACCGTCTCATCCCACACTCCTGTGGTCATACACAGTGATAATCTCACTCCATACCGTCTCATCACACACTCACGGGGTTAGTCATGGAGTCACGCTCACTCCACACCATCCCATCACACACTCCCTCTGTCGGACACAGAGTAAAACGACCTCCACACCGTCCCATCATACACAACCTTGGTCGAACACAGAGTGAATATCCTTCCACATCGTTCCATCACACACTCAGAGGTTCAGAGACCCAGTGAAGCACCCGCCACACCATCACATCACACAGTACCCCAGTCAGACACAGTTTAAATCTACCTCCACAGCGTCCCATCACACACTCCGCTGGTCAGACACAGAGAGAATCTCCTGCACACCGTCTCATCATACACTCACTGGGTTAGACAGAGAGTGAGGCTCCCTGTACACCGTCCCATCACACACTCCAGGGAAAGAGACAGAGTGAATCTCCCTCCACACCGTCCCATGACTTACACCAGAGGTCATACCGAGAGTGAATCTCCCTCCACACTCCAGGGGTCAGGCACAGAGTAAAGCCCTCTCCACACCGTCCCTTCACACAGTCCTGGGCTCCGATACAAAGTGAAGCTCCTTCCACACCGTCACATCACACATTGCCAGGATCAGACACCAAGTGGAGCTCCCTCCACACCGTCCCATGACACACTCTCCCAGTCGGACAGAGAATAAAACTACCTCCACACCGTCCCAACACACGCTCCCTTTTCCAGGCGTAAAGAGATTCTCCCTCCACAAAGTCTCATTAAACACTCACGGGATTACATACGGAATCATGCCCACTCCAGACTATCCCATCACACAATCTCGGGGTCAGACACAGAGTGAAGATCCTTCCAAACCGTCCCATCAAACCGTCACGGGGTCAGACACCTAGTGCAGCTCCCTCTACACCATGATATCACACACTCCCCCAGTCAGACACAGAGTAAAACAACCTAAACAACTTCCCATCACACAATCCCATGGTCAGAAACAGTGTCAATCTCCCTCCACGACGTCTCATCACACACTAACGGGGTTAGAAATGGAGTGACGCTCACTCCACACCGTCCCATCGCACACTTTTCGGGTCAGACACAGAGTCAATACCCCTCAACACCGTCTCATCACACAATCCCGTGGTCAGACATAGAATGAAGCTTCCTCCAGACACTAACATGACACAGTCCGGGGATCAGGCACAGAAGTAAGCTCCATCAACACCGTCCCATCACCCACTCTCGGGGTCAGACACAGAGGGAGATCCCTGCGCACCCTCCCATTACACACTCACGTGATCAGAAACGGAATGATTCTCCCTCCTCCCGTTTCATCACTCACTCCCGGGGTCAGACACAGAGTGTTGCTCCCTCCACAAAATCGAATCACAAACACACGGGGTCAGACACAGAGTGAATCTCCCTCCACACCGTCCAATCGCACAGTCCCGGTGTCAGACACAGAGTGATGATCCGTCCACACCATCGAATCACAAACACACGGGGTCTGCCACGGAGTGAGGCCCCTTAACTTAGCCCGATCAATGATTCCTGAGATCAGACACAGAGGGAAGTTCCTTCCGCACCGTTCCATTACACAATCACGGGGTCGGACACTGAATGAGCTATCTCCACACATTCTCATGACACACACTCTGGGTCAGACACGTAGTACAGCTCCTTCTACACAGTCCCATCACACACACACACTTTGTCAACACAGAGTGAATCTCCCTCCACCCCGTACCATGACAAACTCTCGGGGTCAGACACAGAGAGAAGTTCCCTCCTCACTTTCCCATCAATCATACTCGATGTCAGACACAGACTGAAGTTCCCTCCACACCTTCCATTCGCACACTTCCGAGATAAGACACAGAGTACAGCTCTTTCCAAACCGTACCAGCACACACACCCGGGGTCAGACACACAGTGAATCTCCCTCCACACTGTCCCATCACCCACTGCCTAAGTCAGACGCAGAGTGGAGCTCCCTCCACACCGTCCAATCACACAATCCCGAGATCAGAGACAGAGTGAATCTCCCTCCCTCTGTCTCTCTGCCCCACTCACCTCGGGAAGGTGACCGTGAGTCTGTTTTTGTGAACGTCATATCCATGTAATTCTTTCTGTCGTCCATCCTGTCGAGGATTCGCTGCGTTCTGAGCTCAGAAAGCGGAAGCAACCATTGTCAGAGGAAGCTCGTGTTGACACTTAGGTCAGACCGACACCAGCGTGCACCAGAGAAAGGGCTGATAAAGAGAGAGGCCGAGAGCAGGCAGAGGAAGTGCCGGGCAGCAGGGAGATGGACTGTGTGTGAGCGGTTGGAACCTCTTCTCACCGGGCGAATAGTATCCCATCCACCGACCCTCACCCGCGGTTGGTTTCGGTTTTAGTTGTCGGACCCTCCCACTGCTCTACTCACCGCTGGAGATTCAGACCCTCTGTGCGTGAGAAACCACGGCCCCAGAATAAATACCCAACACCCACCGAAGTGAGCGAACCCTCTCCTTCCGAGTGAAATGAACAACTCATTTGAGTCTCTCTCTCAATTCTACACCAAATTTACACCACAAGAACTTGCCAACAACAGACTTTCATTTTTGGACCATATAACGCTCATCAAATAAACTGGGCATGCAGCTGTTGAGGTTTACAGGAAACCAACGCACGCTGATCGGTGTCTACGTCTTCACTCTCGTCTCCAATTCGAAAACAACTTGGGGGTTATCAGATTCTCAGAGAAGTCTTGAAAGCGTGCGGCTACACTGACGGGGCCTTGACCAGACCATTATCTCCCTATTGATCTCCCATGAATGGCTCTAACACGCTTCAATTTCGCAGCTCTCTCCCCAACCCTCCCTAAGCCTTTCTCTCTCCTTTCCAACGTCACTGAGCCTTCTTTTTCTGTCTCCCCACCTTCGGAACCAAACTCTCTCTCTTCCCACTGTCTGCCGGTCAAACTGAGTTTTCACCTCACGGAATTGTGACTGGGACATTCCAAGTAAAGGCGCGGCCCTTGGACTGCCGGGATCGGTTACAATTCTTCACAGTAAGTAAGGGCGGAGGCGAAAAGAGAAGTGGGGTTGGAAATTTGGAAATGGGGCTGGGGTGGTGTGGGTGGCGATGTGCTGGAGAGGGTGTGTGTCTGTGTGTGTGTGTGTGTGTGTGTGTGTAAGACAGAGAGACAGAAGGAGAGAGAAAGAGAGAGAGAAAGAAAGAGAGAGAGAGAGAGAGAGAGAGAGAGAGAGAGAGAGAGAGAGAGAGAGAGAGCGCATCGGCAGAACAAGCATTCAAGCATTCCCGGAGTCAGAAACAGAGAACAGCAGAACAGCTCCTTCCAACTTAAATCACACACTCCCTGGATCAGACAAAGAGTGAAGCTCCCTCCGCACCATCCCATCACACACTCCCGGGATCAGACACAGAGTGAAGCTCCCTCCACACCGCCCCATCACACACTCCTAGGGTCAGACATAGCGTGTAGCTCTCTCCACACCGACCCATCACACACTCCTGGGGTCAGACACAGAGTGAAGCTCCTTTCATCCCGTCCCATCACACACTCCCAGGGTCAGACACAGAGTGAAGCTCCTTTCACCCCGTACCATCCCACACTCCCGGGATCAGACAGAGAGTGAATCTCCCTCCACACCGCCCCATCACACACTCCTGGGGTCAGACATAGCGTGAAGCTCTCTCCACACCGACCCATCACACAATCCTGGGGTCAGACACACAGTGAAGCTCCTTTCATCCCGTCCCATCACACACTCCCAGGGTCAGAGACAGAGTGAAGCTCCTTTCACCCTGTACCATCACACACTCCCGGGATCAGACAGAGGATGACGCTTCCTCCTCACGGTCCCATCACACACTCCCGTGGTCACACACAGAGCGAATATCGCTCCACACCGTCGCATCTCACACTGCCGGGATCAGATACAGCCTGAAGCTCCCTCCATACCGACCAATCGCCCTCTCGCGGGGTTAAATACGGAGTGACGCTTACTCCATCCCATCACATCACACTCTCCCGGGGTCAGACACAGAATAAAACGCCCTCCACACCGCCCCATCACACACTCCTGGGTCAGACACTGTATTCAGCTCCGTCCACACCGTTCCATGACACACTCCCGGGGTGAGAGACAGAAGGATGCTCCATCCACACCATCTCATCACACACTCCCGGGGACAGTCACAGATTGATGCTCCCTGCACACGATCATATCACCAACTCCTGTGGTCATACACAGAGTCAAGATCCTTCCACACCATCTACTCACAGACTCTTCGGTCAGATCCAGAGTGAAGCTTCCTTCATGCCGTGCCATTACACACTCCCGGGGTCAGACACAGAGTGTTTCCCACTCCGCACCGTTGCATCACACACTCCCGGGGTCTGACACAGACTGAAGCTCCCTTCACAGCATCGAAACACAAACACACGCGGTCAGACACTGAGTGAAGTTCTCTCCACGCCATCCGGAGTCGGACTCAGAATGAGCTATTTCCACACAGTCTCATGACACATACTCTTGGTCAAACATAAAGTGCAGCCGTCTCCACACAGCCCCCTATCACACACCCTTTGTCAGGCACAGAGTGAATCTCCCTCCAAATCGTCCCATGACAAACTCGCAGGATCAGTCACAGATTGATGCTCCCTGCACACGATCATATCACCAACTCCTGTGGTCATACACAGAGTCAAGATCCTTCCACACCATCTACTCACAGACTCTTCGGTCAGATCCAGAGTGAAGCTTCCTTCATGCCGTGCCATTACACACTCCCGGGGTCAGACACAGAGTGAATCTCCCTCCACACCGTCCCATCAGACACTCCCGGGGTCAGCACAGAGAGAAGCTCCCTCCACACCGTCCCATCACACACTCCCGGGTTCAGACACAGAGTGAATCTCACTCCATACCGTCCCATCACACACTCCCGGGTTCTGACACAGAGTGAATCTCCCTCCACACCGTCCCATCACACACTTCCGGGATCAGACACTGAGTGAATCTCCCTCCGCACCGTCCCATCACACACTCCCGGGGTCAGACACAGAGTGACTCTCTCTGTACACCGTCCCATCACACACTCCCGGGGTCAGACACAGAGAGAAGCTCCCTCCACACCATCTTGTCACTGACACCCGAGGTCAAACACAAGGTGAATCTCCATCCATACCGTCCCATTACACACTCCAGGAACAGACACATCGTGAAGCTCCCCTCCATACCGTCCCAACACTCACACCCGAGATCAGACACAGGGTGAAGCTCCCTCAGCACCGTCCATTCGCACACTCCAGTGGTCAGGCAGAGAGTAACGTTCCCTCTGCACCGTCCATTTGTACACTCAAGGGGTCAGACACAAAGTAAAGCTACATCAACACCGTCCCATCACACACCCCCGGGGTCAGACACAGAGTGAAACTCACTCCCTCTGTCTCTCTGCACCACTCACGTCGGAAAGGAGACCGTGAGTCCATTTTTGTGAACGTTACAGTCAGTTAAGTCTTGCTGTGGTCCATTCTATCGAGTATTCTGTGCGTTCTGAGCTCAGAGAGGG
The DNA here is from genome assembly GCF_030028105.1 of Mobula birostris. Classification (NCBI taxonomy): domain Eukaryota; kingdom Metazoa; phylum Chordata; class Chondrichthyes; order Myliobatiformes; family Myliobatidae; genus Mobula; species Mobula birostris. The sequence goes on along the minus strand of NC_092382.1, from coordinate 108,846,689 downwards.
AAAGCAACCGTTGTCAGAGGAAGCCGTGTTGACACGGGGTCAGACCGACACCAGCAAACACCAGAGAAAGGGCTGATAAAGAGAGAGGCCGAGGGCAGGGGGAGGAGGTGCAGGGCTGTACGAAAACTGAGGGTTTGAGAATGTATGTTCCCGAGAGGTGAGAGAGCCGGGGGGAGGAGTTGTGAGAGAGTGGAGAAAGAGGGGTAGTGGAGAATGAGGCAAGGTTGGATGAGGTCGAAGAGGGAGAAATGGGTGACTGGGGACGGAAAGGGGGAGCCGGGAGAAAGGGGGCAGGGTCACATGTAGGAGAATGCGTATAGAGAGTTGGAAAACAGCGGGAGATTTTTGAAAGGGAATTAGTGGTGAGAGGGGGAAAGCCGAGGGCGAGCTGATGGGGTAAAGAAAGAGAGAGAGAGAGAGGGACATAGATGGGCCGAAGAGTATGAGAGGAAGGAGAGAGAGTGCTACAGAGAGGAAGAAGGGATGCAGGGCAGGGACATTGGAGGGAGATAGAAAGAGATTGGAGGGAGAATGTAGTGGAAGAAGGGGATTAGTGAAGGATGCACTGACTGAAGAAGGAGTGAAAGACGGAGGGTTATGTGTCACTCATGCAGAGTCTCTATTGTCCGGGAGAATTGTATCCCCTCCACCCAACTTCCCCCGGCCCTCACCCGCGGTTGGTTCCGGGTTTGATCGTCAGACACCAGCCCCCACCCCCACCCCCACCCCCGCCACTCTTCTGCTCATCGCCGGGGATTCAGACCCTCTGTGCGCGAGAAACCACAGCCCCAGGGTAAACAGCCAACACCCACCGAAGTAAGCGAGCCCAGTCCCTCCGAGTGAAATAAACAACTCCTTTGAGTCTGTCTCTCAAATCTACACCAAATTTACAACAGAAGAAGTTGCGAAAAAACAAACTGCTCTTTTTCGGTCAATGTAGTGCTTATCAAAGAAACTGGACATGCAGCTGTTGAGGTTTACAGGAAACCAACGCACGCTGATCCGTATCTGCGTCTTCACTCTCGTCTCCAATTCGAAAACAAGTTGGGGGTTAGCAGCTTTTCAGAGAAGTGTGGAAAGCGTGCGGCTACACGAACGGGGCCTTTATCAGACCACTATCTCCTATGAATGTATCTCACACGCTTCAAACTCGCAACTCTCTCTCTCTCTCTCTCACCCTCCCTCAGCCTTTCCATCTCACCCCACCCTCAATGAGCCTTCACAGTCTGTCTCCGCTTCCTCTCATCCTCACTCTCTTCTCGTCCCACTCTGTCCCGCTCACACTGAGCTTTCACCTCACGGAAATGTGACTGGGAAACCTCCAGGAAATGCGCCGCCCGCTGCACTGCGGGGGTCGGTTACATTCTTCGCAGTAAGTAAGGGCGGAGGCGAAAGGAGAATGAGAGGGGGGCTTTGGAAATGGGGGTGGTAGTGAGGTTGGCGATGCGCTGGAGCGGCTGTGTGTGTGTGTAAGAGAGAGAGAGAGAAGGGAGAGAGAGAAAGTGAGAGATTAACAGATTAAGGTGAGTGGATAAAGGGAGGGAGAGACAGAGAAAGGAACACACACACACACACACACACACACACACACACACACACACACACACAACAAACACCCATGGAGTCAGAAACATTGAAATAGAGAACAGCAGAACAACTCCTTCCAACCGTCCCATCACACACTCCCGGGGTCAGACACAGAATGAATCTCCCTCCATACTGTCCCATCACACACTCCTGGGATCAGACAGAGAGTGAATCTTCCTCCACACCGTCCCATCACACACTCCTGGGGTCAGACACACAGTGAATCTCCCTCCGCACCGTCCCATCACACACTCTCGGGGTCAGACACAGAGTGAATCTCCCTCCGCACCGTCCCATCACACACTCCGGGGGTCAGACACAGAATGAATCTCCCTCCATACTGTCCCATCACACACTCCTGGGATCAGACAGAGAGTGAATCTTCCTCCACACCGACCCAGCACACTCTCCCGGGGTCTGACACAGAATGAAGCTCCCTTCACAGAATCGAAACACAAACCCCCGGGATCAGACACAGAGTGAAGCTCCCTCCGCACTGTCCCATCACAGACTCCCGGGGTCAGAAACATAGTGAATCTCCCTCCACACCGTCCCATCACAGACTCCCGGGAAAAGACACAGAGTGAAACTCCCTCAGCACCTTCCCATCACACACTTCTGGGGTCAGACACAGAGTGAAGCTCCTTTTCACCCCGTACCATCACACACTCCCGGGATCAGACAGAGGGTGACACTCCCTCCTCACGGTCTCATTACACACTCCCGCCGTCACACACAGATCGAATCTCGCTTCACACCGTCCCATCTCACACTGCCAGGATCAGATACAGAGTGAAGCTCCCTCCACACCAACCAATCGCCCACTCGCGGGGTTAAACACGGAGTGACGTTTACTCCGCACCATCCCATCACACTCTCCCCTAGTCAGGTAGAGAATAAAACGACATCCACACCGTCCCATGACACACTCCCGGGTCAGAAACAGTATTAAGCTCCGTCCACACCGTCCCATGACACACTCCCGTGGTGAGAGACAGAAGGATGCTCCATCCAGGCCGTCTCATCACAAACTCCCGTGGTCAGACACAGAGTCAAGATCCTTCCACACCGTCCACTCACAGACTCTTCGGTCAGACACAGAATAAAGACCCTCCATATCGTCCAATTACACTCTCCAGGGGTCAGACACAGAGTGAAGCTCCCCCACACCGTTCCATCCCACACTCCCGGGGTCAGACACAGAGTGAAGCTCTCTCCACACCGTCCCATCACACACTGCCGTTGTCAGACACAGAGTGATGCTCCCTCCGCACCGTTGCATCACACACTCCCTGGGTCAGACACAGAGTGAATCTCCCTCCGCACCGTCCCATCACACACTACCGGGTCTGACACAGAATGAATCTCCCCCACACCGTTCCATCACACACTCCCGTTATCAGACACAGAGTGAATCTCCCCCCACACCGTCCCATCACACACTCCCGTTGTCAGACACAGAGTGAATCTCCCTCCACACCGTCCCATCACACACTCCCGTTATCAGACACAGAGTGAATCTCCCTCCACACCGTCCCGTCACACACTCCCGGGGTCTGACACAGGGCGAAGCTCTCTCCACACCGTCCCATCACACACTCCAGTTGTCAGACACAGAGTGATGCTCCCTCCGCACCGTTGCATCACACACTCCCGGGGTCTGACACAGACTGAAGCTCCCTTCACAGCATCGAAACACAAGCACACGGGGTCAGACACAGAGTGCAGTTCCCTCCACGCCGTCCCGGATTCGGACTCAGAATGAACTCATCTCCACACAGTTTCATGACACATACTCGTGGTCAGACATAAAGTGCAGCTCTCTCCACACAGACCCATATCACACACCCTTTGTCAGGCACAGAGTGAATCTCGCTCCAAAACGTCCCATGACGCACTCTCGGGGTCAGACACAGAGTGAAGCTCCCTCCACATCTACTAATCGCACAGACGCGGGGTTAAACACCATCCCAACACACTCTCCCCTAGTCAGACACAGAATAATACGACCTCCACAACGTCCCATCACACACTCCCGGGTCAGAAACATTACTAAGCTCCGTCCAGACTGTCCCATGACACACTCCCGTGGTCAGAGACAGAAGGAAGCTCCATCCACACCGTCTCATTATACACTCCCGGGGACAGTCACAGATTGAAGCTCCCTGCACACGATCATATCACAAATTCTCGTGGTCAGATACAGAGTAAAAATCCTTCCACACCGTCTACTGACAGACTCGTCGGTCAGACACAGAGTGAAGCTCCCTCCACACCGTCCCATCACATACTCCCGGGCCCAGACATGGAGTGAAGCTTCCTCCACAGCATCTTGTCCCTCACACCCGAGGTCAAACACAAGGTGACTCTCCCTCCACAGCATCCCATTACACACTCCAGGGACAGACACATAGTGAAGCTCCCCTCCATACCCTCCCGACACTCACACCCGAGATCAGACACAGGGTGAAGCTCCCTCCGCACCGTCCATTCGCACACTCCAGGGGTCAGGCAGAGAGTAACGTTCCCTCCGCACCGACCATTTGTACAGTCAAGGGGTCAGACACAGAGTAAAGCTACATCAACACCGTCCCATCACACACCCCCGGGGTCAGACACAAAGTAAATCTACATCAACACCGTCCCATCACACACCCCCGGGGTCAGGCACAGAGTAAAGCTACATCAACACCGTCCCATCACACACCCCCGGGGTCAGACACAGAGTGAATCTCCTTCCACACCGTCCCATCACACACTCCGGGGGTCAGACACAAAGTGAGTCTCCCTGCACACCGTCCCATCACACATCCCCGGGGTCAGACACAAAGTAAAGCTACATCAACACCGTCCCATCACACCCGCCCGGGGTCAGACACAGAGTGAAACTCCCTCCCTCTGTCTCTCTGCACCACTCACGTCGGGAAGCAGTCCATGAGTCCATTTTCGTGAAAGTTACAGTCAAGTAAGTCTTGCTGTCGTCCATCCTGTCGAGGATTCTCTGCGTTCTGAGCTCAGAAAAGGGAAACAACCGTTGTCAGAGGAAGCCGGCGTTGACACGGGGTCAGTCCGACACCAGCCAGCAAACACCAGATGAAGGGCTGATAAAGAGAGAGGCCGAGAACAGGGGAAGCAAGTGCAGGGCTGGACGAAGACTGAGGGTTTGAGAATGTATGTTGTCGAGAGGTGAGAGATGTGGGGGGAGGAGTTGTGAGAGAGGGGAGAAAGAGGTGTAGTGGAGAATGAAGGAAGATTGGAGGAGGTCGGAGAGGGAGAAATGGGTGACTGGGGACAGAAAGGGGGAGCAGGGAGAAAGGGAGCAGGGTCACATGTAGGAGAATGCTTATAGAGAGTTGGAAAACAGCGGGAGATTTTTGAAAGGGAATTAGTGGTGAGAGGGGGAAAGCCGAGAGCGAGCTGATGGGGTAAGAGAAAGAGAGAGAGAGAGAGGGACATAGATGGGGCGAAGAGTATGAGAGGAAGGAGAGAGAGTGCTACAGAGAGGGAGAAGGGATGCAGGGCAGGGACGTTGGAGGGAGATACAGAGATTGGAGGGAGAATGTAGTGGAAGAAGGGGATTAGTGAGGGAATGAATGAGTGGAGAAGGAGTGAAAGACGGACGGATATGTGTCACTTATGCAGAGTCTGGGAGAATTGTATCCCCTCCACCCAACCTCCCCCAGCCCCTACCCGCGGTTGGTTCCGGGTTTGATCGTCGGGCACATCCCCCCCACCCCCGCCACTGCTCTGCTCATCGCCGGGGATTCAGACCCTCTGTGCGCGAGAAACCACAGCCCCAGGGTAAACAGCCAACACCCACCGAAGTAAGCGAGCCCAGTCCCTCGGAGTGAAATAAACAACTCCTTTGAGTCCCTCTCTCAAATCTACACCGAATTTACAACAGAAGAAGTTGCGAAAAACAAACTGCCCTTTTTCGGTCAATGTAATGCTTATCAAAGAAACTGGACATGCAGCTGTTGAGGTTTACAGGAAACCAACGCACGCTGATCGGTATCTGCGTCTTCACTCTCGTCTCCAATTCGAAAACAAGTTGCGGGTTATCAGCTTTTCAGAGAAGCGTGGAAAGCGTGCGGCTACACGAACGGGGCCTTTATCAGATCACTATCTCCTATGAATGTCACTCACACGCTTCAAATTCGCAGCCCTCTCTCTCTCACCCTCCCTAACCGTTTCTATCTCACCCCCACCCTCAATGAGCCTTCACTTTCTGTCTCCGCACCCTCTCGACCCCACACTCTTCTCGTCCCACTCTGTCCTGCTCACCCTGAGATTTCACCTCACGGAAATATGACTGGGACGTTTCCAGTAAAGGACCCGTCCGCTGGACTGCCGGGATCGGTTCCATGCTCCGCTGTAAGTAAGGGCGGAGGGGAAAGGAGAAGCGGGGGCTTTGGAAATGGGAGTGGTAGTGAGTTTGGCGAAGTGCTGGAGAGGCTGTGTGTGTGTGTGAGTGTGTGTGTGTGTGTGTGTGTGTGCATGTCTGTGTATCTGTGTCTGAGTGTGCCTGTGTGCGTGTTTGTGTGTGTGTGTGTGTGTGTGTGTGTGTGTGTGTGTGTGTGTGTGTGTGTGTCTGTGCCTGTGTATGTGTGTGTGTGTGAGAGAGAG